>NC_069499.1:1001774037-1001776537 GCF_027579735.1 Bombina bombina
CCGAGAAGTTTTAAAAGACCTTTTACGTTTACTAGAAGGAGGAATAACAGACATAGCCTTCTTAATGGATTTAGAAACAAAATCTCTTATGTTAACAGGAACACTCTGAATATTAGATGTTGATGGAACAGCAACAGGTAATGGAACATTACTAAAGGAAATGTTATCTGCATTAACAAGTTTGTCATGACATTCATTACAAACAACAGCCGGAGGAACAGATACCACAAGTTTACAGCAAATACACTTAACTTTGGTAGATCCAGCATCAGGCAGCGATTTTCCAGAAGTATCTTCTGATTCAGGGTCAATCTGAGACATCTTGCAATATGTAATAGAAAAAACAACATATAAAGCAAAATTGATCAAATTCCTTAAATGACAGTTTCAGGAATGGGAAAAAATGCCAGTGAACAAGCTTCTAGCAACCAGAAGCAAATAAACAATGAGACTTAAATAATGTGGAGACAATAATGACGCCCATATTTTTTAGCGCCAAAAAAGGCGCCCACATTATTTGGCGCCTAAATGCTTTTAGCGCCAAAAATGACGCCACATCCGGTAACGCTGACACTTTTGGAGCAAAAACGTCAAAAATGACGCAACTTCCGGTGACAAGTATGACGCCGGAAATAACAAAGAAATTTTTTTGCGCCAAGAATGACGCAATAAAATGAAGCAATAAAATTTTAAGGTAAGAAAAAAATTGATTATTCAAATGCATTATCCCAAATAATGAAACTGACTGACTGAAATAAGGAATATTGAACATCCTGAATCAAGGCAAATAAATGTTTAAAAACAAATATTTAGAACTTTATATAAAAGTGCCCAACCATAGCTTAGAGTGTCACAAAAATAAGACTTACTTACCCCAGGACACTCATCTACATGTAGTAGAAAGCCAAACCAGTACTGAAACGAGAATCAGTAGAGGTAATGGTATATATAAGAGTATATAGTCGATCTGAAAAGGGAGGTAAGAGATGAATCTCTACGACCGATAACAGAGAACCTATGAAATAGACCCCGTAGAAAGAGATCATTGAATTCAAATAGGCAATACTCTCTTCACATCCCTCTGACATTCACTGCACGCTGAGAGGAAAACCGGGCTCCAGCCTGCTGCGGAGCGCATATCAACGTAGAATCTAGCACAAACTTACTTCACCACCTCCACGGGAGGCAAAGTTTGTAAAACTGATTTGTGGGTGTGGTGAGGGGTGTATTTGTAGGCATTTTGAGGTTTGGGAAACTTTGCCCCTCCTGGTAGGAATGTATATCCCATACGTCACTAGCTCATGGACTCTTGCTAATTACATGAAAAATCTTTTTAAGCAAACCCTCCAACTTTTTATCCATAGGATCTTTGAAAGCACAATTGTCCTCAATGGGAATAGTCGTGCGTTTGGCTAGCGTAGAAACTGCCCCCTCAACCTTAGGGACTGTCTGCCATGTGTCCTTCCTTGGGTCGACCATGGGGAACAATTTCTTAAATATAGGAGGTGGGACAAAAAGGTATGCCTGGTTTCTCCCACTCCTTATTCACTATGTCCGCCACCCTTTTAGGTATCGGAAAGGCATCAGGGTGCACCGGGACCTCTAGGAATTTGTCCATCTTGCACAATTTTTCTGGAATGACCAAAGAGTCACAATCATCCAGTGTAGTTAGCACCTCCTTAAGTAATGCGCGGAGATGCTCTAACTTAAATTTAAACGCCACAACATCAGGTTCTGCCTGTTGAGAAATTCTTCCTGAATCAGAAAGTTCTCCCTCCGACAAACCCTCCCTCACTGCCACTTCTGACTGGTGTGAGGGTATGACAGATAAATTATCGTCAGCGCCTTCCTGCTCCACTGTATTTAAAACTGAGCAATCACGCTTTCTTTGAAATGCTGGCATTTTGGATAAAATATTAGCTATGGAATTATCCATTACTGCCGTTAATTGTTGCATAGTAACAAGCATTGGCGCGCTAGATGTACTAGGGGTCGCCTGCGCAAGCATAACTGGTATTGACACAGAAGGAGAGGATGAAGAACTATCCCCACTACCTTCATTTGATGAATCATCTTGGGCAACCTTATTAAAAGTGACAGTACTGTCCTTACTTTGTCTGGACGCCATGGCACAATTATCACATACATTTGAAGGGGGGGACCACCTTGGCCTCCATACATACAGAACATGTTCTATCTGAAGGTACAGACATGTTAGACAGGCTTAAACAGGCTAATAATGCAAAAAAAACGTTTTTAAACAAAACCGTTACTGTCTCTTTAAATGTTAAACAGAGCACACTTTATTTCTGAATATGTGAAAAACTATGAAGGAAATATCAAATCTTTACCAAATTACACCACAGTATCTTAATGCTTTTAAAGTATTGCACCCCAATTTTCAAGCTTTTAACCCCTTAAATGAGGAAACCGGAGCCGTTTAATCAATTAGCAATTTTAACCCCACTACAGTCCCAGCCACAGCGTTTGCTGCGACTTC
>NC_069499.1:1001794037-1002040008 GCF_027579735.1 Bombina bombina
CAGCTTCAGAGGTGGCAGAGATGACATGTCCACCAGATCTGCATACCAAATCCTGCGAAGCCAAGCCGGTGCTATGAGGATTACCGATGCCCTCTCCTGCTTGATTCGAGCAATGACCCGAGGAAGAAGCGCAAACGGAGGAAATAGGTATGCAAGACTGAAGGTCCAAGGAACCGCCAGAGCATCTATCAGCTCCGCCTGGGGTACCCTGGACCTCGACCCATATCTCGGGAGCTTGGCATTCTGTCGGGATGCCATGAGATCTAATTCCGGCTGTCCCCACTTAAGAATCAGGCCGGAGAACACTTCTGGATGGAGTTCACACTCCCCCGGATGGAAGGTCTGCCTGCTCAGGAAGTCCGCCTCCCAGTTGTCCACCCCTGGGATATGAATCGCCGACAGGCAGCAAGAATGGGCCTCCAGCCAAATATTTTGGTTACCTCTGTCATCGCTAAGGAACTCCTTGTTCCTCCCTGATGATTGATGTAAGCCACTGAAGTTATGTTGTCCAACTGGAACCTGATAAACTGGACCAAGGCTAACTGGGGCCAGGCCAGAAGAGCATTGAAGATCGCTCTCAGCTCCAGAATGTTTATAGGAAGAACAGACTCTTGAGTACAGACTCCCTGAGCCTTTAGGGAGCCCCAGACTGCTCCCCACCCTAGTAGGCTGGCGTCTGTCACAATCACCCAAGATGGTCTGCGAAAGCAGGTTCCCTGGGAGAGATGATCCGGAGACAACCACCATTGAAGAGAATCCCTTGTCTCCTGCTCCAATAGAATTCGAGGAGACAAATCTGCATAATCTCCATTCCATTACCTGAGCATGCTTAAAGGGACAGTCTACACCAGAATTTTTATTGTTTTAAAAGATAGATAATCCCTTTATTACCCATTTCCCAGTTTTGCATAACTAACACATTTATAATAATATACTTATAACCTCTGTGATTATCTTGTATCTAAGCCTCTGCAAACTGCCCCTTTTTTCAGTTCTTTTGACAAACTTGCAGTCTAGCCAATCAGTGCCTGCTCCCAGATAACTTCTCGTGCACGAGCACAGTGTTATCTATATGAAATACGTGAACACCCTCTAGTGGTGAAAAACTGTTAAAATGCAATCTGAAAGAGGTGGGCTTCAACGTCTAAGAAATTAGCATATGAACCTCCTAGGTTAAGCTTTCAACTAAGAATACCAAGAGAACAAATCAAAATTGGTGATAAAAGTAAATTGGAAAATTGTTTAAAATTACATGCTCTATCTGAATCATGAAAGTTTATTTTGGCCTAGACTGTCCCTTTAACTGCAGAGGTCTGAGGTGGAACCGAGCAAACGGGATGATGTCCATTAACGCCACCATCAGCCCAATTACCTCCATGCACTGAGCCACTGATGGCCGATGAGTGGACTGAAGGACTAGAAGATTATCGATAATCTTTGATTTAGAGCTGCAACAACTAATCGTCATAATCGATTATGAAAATAGTTGTCAACGAATCTCATAATTGATTAGTTGGTTTGCAATTAGTTGGTCTTTGCACAACACCAGCTGCTTCACTCCAATGAACTCCTGCATATGGTATTGTGTTTTATGGTTATGTCCTTAGCCTAAAGGACGTCTACTTTTCACTTTTTCAGGACAGTATATGTTTACAACTACCCCTGGCTTATGTGCAACCCAGATATAATAGTCATCATTTGGCTTGTTTATATTAAATCTGGTGATTTGGAACTATGCTTTTCATGATATAGTGCCAAGCTTGTTGTTTACACCTTGCCCCTAGATTGATGGGAGTTATTTAAATTGATGTGCACTATTATCTGTTTGCACAATTATTAGCGTATTGCTTGCTATTGCTGATTATATGTACTGTATAAATAAATGTGTAAGGCTTTGTCCTATTATTGATATACAGTCCTTAGCGCTTCTGATTTTGTTTTTTGTTTTTTTTTGTTTTTTTAATAAATTGTGATAATATGTACCAGATTTAACCTTTAAAAGTATATATTCGTTATTTTTAGAGCGGACTAGATATTTGCACTAACCTTATAGCTGGTAATTTACCATTGCATATAGATATTCAATATATTTTTATGTTAGAATGAAGTCAAGGGTTACTTTATTGAGAGGCCCCTTGCCAAGGTAGAAAACACTTAGCATTGGTGAAGAGCTAACAAAGATAAATATCCCACTTTGGTGAAATTGGCCAAAACTTACACCTCAACAGCCTTTTCTCTGCTGCAGGAAATATAGCTGCAAACGGAGAACCAGCCTTAGCCAGAAGCATGTGGACATGTTGAGATTTTTGCATTTTAATGCAAAGTTTCTGAAAGAGTGAATAACAGAATGTTATTAACAGTGATAGCCTAACTCTTTCTAGTTTCTAGTTCTCTCTCTTTTCAAACAGTTTGTGGTTTTGTTTTGTTTAATTATAAAACTGTGCTCTGCTGCGTTAATGTAAAGTTTTAGTCTGAAGTTTATATTTGTAACACTCATTATGTGGATTTTATTTAAAACATAGAAAACTATTATTGATTCTCTTTTTATCCGATTAGTCGATTAATCGAAAAAATAATCGGCCGATTAATCGATTATGAAAATAATCGTTAGTTGCAGCCCTACTTTGATTTCCTGACTTCTGTCAGAAAAATCTTCATTGATAGGGAATCTATTATGGTTCCCCAAAAAAGTTCAAATTTACCTTCCACCCGTGAGATTGCAAGAAGACCACCACCATGTCCATGTGGGATCTTGCTTGTTGTAAGGATGGCGCCTTGACTAGGATGTCGTCCAGCTACGGTGCCACTGCAATGCACAGTGACCGAAGCACCGCCAACAGCGATCCCAGAACCTTTGTGAAAATTCTGGGAGTTGTGGCGAGACCGAAAGGAAGAGCCACGAATGGAAAGTGTTTGTCCAGAAAGGCAAACCTTGGGAACTTGAGGATTCTTGTGAATGGGAACATGCAGGTACGCGTCCTTTAAATCCACTGTTGTCATAAATTGACCCTCTTGGATCAAAAGAATGAAACAAATATTTTCCATCTTCAAGGACAGTACTATGAGAAATTTATTTAGACTCTTGAGATCTAAAATTGGTCTGAAGGTTTCCTCTTTTTGGGGAACTACGAACAGATTGGAATAAAAACCCAGACCCTGTTCCTGTATTGGAACTGGAACAATCACTCCCAGATCGGAAAAGTCTACTACGCAGTGTAAGAACGCCTCTCTTTTTGTCTGGTCTGCAGATAATCTTGAAAGCAGAAACCTGCCTCTGACACTTTCTATTGCCCAAGTATCCTTAACATCTTGAACCCAAGCCTGAGCGAAGGAAAGTCTGCCCCCTACAAGAGCCGGTCCCGGATCGGGGGCATGCCCTTCATGCTGTCTTTAATTCAATAGCAGGTTTTTCGGATTGTTTTCCCTTATTCCAAGACTGATTGGGTCTCCATGCAGGTTTAGGCTGTTCCTGCTTGGAGGCGGTAGAGGATGAATTTCCCTTGAAATTTCTAAAGGAACGAAAATTACTCTGTCCTTTTTGTTTGTTTCTCTTATCCTGAGGGAGATGACCTTTACCTCCGGTGATATCAGAAATAATTTCCGACAGGCTAGGTCCAAACAAGGTTTTCCCCTTGTAAGGAATAGCTAAAAGCTTAGACTTGAGAACACATCCGCACACCAAGGTTTTAACCATAAGGCTCTGTGAGCTAGAATAGAGAAACCCGAAATCTTTGCTCCCAGTTTGATAACTTGAAGGGAAGCATCCATAATCAAGGAATTAGCTGGTTCAAGAGCTTTTATCCTATCCTGGATTTCATCCAAAGGAGTTTCTGTCCTGATAGCATCAGACAACGCATCGAACCAATATGCCGCCGCTCTAGTAACGGTAGCAATGCACACAGCTGGCTGCCATTGCAAGCCCTGGTGTACATACATCTAATTTCTTGTCCATAGGATCTTTGAAGGCACAACTATCCTCTATGGGAATAGTAGTTCTCTTAGCTAAGGTGGACACAGCTCCTTCCACCTTGGGAACTGTTTGCCAAGCCTCCTCTTTTTAAATACAGGAAATGGAGAAAGAGGAATAACCGGTCTCTCCCACTCCTTAGCAATGATCTCAGAAGCTCGGTCTGGGACCGGAAACACGTCTGTCTAGGCAGGAACCTCGAAATATTTGTTCCGCTTACTGGACTTCTTAGTAACAACAACTACCGTGGAGTCGCTGTCGTCCAAAGAAGCTAAAACCTCCTTAACAGACTGAGGTGTTCTAGCTTAAACCTGAAAGATACAACCTCAGTATCAGCAAGAGGAATTACACTTTCCGAATCTGAAATTTCACCTTCAGATGCTACTACGGTATCCTCTTCAGACTTCTGGGAGGGGACCTCCGAAATCGCAACAACTGCATCAGAAACCTTGCTTACTGAATGTCTGATTTTCCTCTTACGCTTTCCCTGCAACACTGTAAAAGCACACAACGCATGAGAAACTGTAGAAGACATGAGAGAAGCGATGTCCCTTAAAGTAACTCCAGCAGGAGTTAGAGAGGAAGCGCAGGGCACTGCCTGTGAGGGCGGTAAAATATGGGACGCTTGAGGAGAAAGCTGCAGCATATATTGAACCTCGTCGTCATTAGACTCCTGGACAACATGCGCTTTAGAAAAAGTTGGCTCAGAAAAAAAAATGTTTCCCTATAATTTAAAGTCCTCTCAATACATGAGGAACAGAAAGGGATTGGTGATTCCACATTGGCATCAAAACACAAGGAGCAAGTGACATCTTGCACGGCTTCTATGTCCATACTGAAGCACAATAAGATGACAATGTAATAACTTACTTTTACACAAAAAAAGTTTGATTACAATAAAAAGCCCCTTGGTCCATTCTGAATCCCATTAATACAATTATGAATTAAAAACTAATTTTGTTACAAAAAAAAATTTAAGTGCAAAAACGTTACTGTCCCTTTAAATTTAAAAGTAAGGGCGGAGCCTGGTGCAGCACAGGAATGGAAGCATAGTGGGAGAGCTCCGTGCAGAAAACCAGATAAAGTGGCTAAGAAAGTGATGTAAGTGGCAGGAGAGCGGGCAAAAGACAGGGCAAAGGCAAGGGACACTATCAACAGTGATTTTGGGAGAACCGCAGCTCCTAGGATGTCAAAAAACTCATAACGGAGGTGAGAACAGAAACGTCTCAGACGCCATTGTTATAACCCAAGTGGCACTGACTTTACTACAGCTAGAGGAGAGCGCATCTAGCTTGAATGGGGTGAGCCGGAGGGGATAATACAAGGTGTCGCTTCTCTGTGAAAGGCGGAGGTGGCAAAGAGAAAGCGGAGGAGAAGGAAGGACAGGCAACGGCAGCACCTAAGCAACGGAAGCAACAGGTACACATGGAGGCCCGATTCTGATCGGTAACTGAGCTGGGGGTTGCGGTGGCACAGGATGTGGAGAATCTAAGGGGTAGAGACTACAGAGAGAGGTCTGAACATAAAATTCAAACGGCCCGGTATTATAGAATGACACAACCCATAAAGGCCTATAACATGTTAAGGGATCCCCAGACTGCACAGAGCCTATCGACACGGAGGGAGAGACTTTTTGTTTTGCCTAGACAACGAGCTAGGTCCCAGTGATTCTTTTATACCCCCTCTGGGCCTGGACAGTTTATTATGAATTGAAAGGGTCGCTAAGGCAATAACATGATTAAGAAGAATCTATAAAGAGAATATAGCTATAAGTGTATAATAGAGACTTTATGGGAGCTCATACTGCCTGAAATATACAGCTGGTCTTTTGAGGCCTCCTCATGCTCCCTTGTTGATAAAAAGCACCGGATATAGCTAAGAAGATATTTTAGTGACACTTTGGTCTTTTGAAAATATACGTTACTGTGAAGGAGGCAGGTGACAACCATACTCACTCACTGATTAGGGGAAACGTAACCTAGACACCCTATCTATATACAGACATACTGTTCTCCTGATCACTATTACACTGCACTCCATTCTACACAGGGTGACAAAAGCATATCAAGATGGCTGCGAGGAAAGGCTCTAAGGCACCTCTACAAAACAAACAGTCTGCAGCTACTCTTTTTTTCAAGCCTGCGAAGGGAGAAAAGTTGTCTGATACTCTAATGCAAGAATCAGATGAAGAGAGGGAGGAGACGGAGGGAAACAGGGATGGAGGGGAAGACTCCAGGCCCTTAACTAAAGCTGATCTGGATCATCTAGTCTCCAAGCAGGACATTAACAGTAATTTTGAGAGACTGCTAGAAAAAATGGAATCCTTACAAAACTCTGTAACTAACAGTATATCAGAATTAAAACAAGAGATAGTTGATCTGGGGTCAAGAGTAAACTCCTTAGAGGAAAGCGGTGATACTATGGTAGAAGATCTAAATGCAGTAACAGATAAAGTCACTTCTCAACAATCTGAAATAGAAGAAATATACGATAAACTAGAGGATCTAGAGAATCGTAGCCGAAGATCTAATCTCAGATTAAAGGGAGTACCGGAAACGATAGGCCCTAAAGAGTTAAATGCTTATTTGTCAAATCTCTTTCGGAGCATTACTGGCTCAGGAGGGGACGAGAGTTTCCAAATGGAAAGGGCGCATAGGGCACTTCGGCCCAAACCTAAGGGGGATGAGCCCCCCAGAGATGTTATTATCAAGATGTTACGCTTTCAAGACCGGGAGGAGATACTTGCAGCAGCCAGAAAGAATCCCACTTTTAAATATCAGGGGAACATCATCCAGTTTTTCCAGGATTTATGCCTGAGGACTTTACAAAGAAGAAGCTCCCTTAGACCGCTTACTTCCCTGTTGAGGAAAAATCAAGTGCCATACATATGGGGCTTTCCTTTTGCTCTACACATAACCTGGGAAAACAGGACATTTTCTATCAGGGATCCTCAGGAGATCCTAGAAACATGTCGTAGATTGAAGCTAGATCCCCCGGCTGACCTACAGCAGGAAACAACCTCTGATCATTCTACTCAGGGGGGAAAACCTCGTCAGAAACAATGGTCCAAGATTCCGGAAAAGAAGCGAAAGACCTAAACACACTAGAACCTGCAGAAGGTTCAATTGTCTGAAGAGACAATTCTTTATTTTTGTATTTTTGACCCTGATATCCCCTTCTCTGGGATCATAGCTCAGCTGATGCAGAGGAACTTGCCTGGACTTGTTGGGACCTGTAAGATCATATACCAAGGGTCAGATAAGTATGATCACGGTGAACAAATGTTTTGATTTCTAGGTATTGCTTGTGACTGGATTTTGGGAAATGGAAGGGGGAGGAGGGTTGTCAGTCATTATGTGCATTATCCAGCAGACCACCTATGCAATCGGGACACTTATGTTTGGTGATATGGACATTTCTTACTGTTGTGTGCAGCTTTTCCCCCCCGACAGGTCTCAAGCTGAGACAGGTCGCCACGAGACTTGTTATTTGTCAATCTTTGAAATATGTTTTCTAACCAGAAATGCCATTGCAATTGCCATGTTTTGTTTTCTTTCTCTTTTAATTCTTGCCTATTCTCAAGATATTTACTGAGCCATAATGCTGAAGTGATGTTGTAATCTGCACTCAGGTATAATATGTGTTGGTTCCCGGATGGGAATGACAGTTTATGTTGTTATGTTTAAATTTCTATGTTATTTAATTTTTATTCTTTTTTGGTTAAACCAGGTGATTCCTAAAAGGTCTGAAGGAAGAAAGATGAGGAAGTATTGTAACATGAGGGTAATTCAGGTATTAGAGATTAATGATAGAAAGGGGGTCCTTTGGGACTCAGACAGATTGGATGAGACAAATTACATAGGGAGGATAGGGGGGGAGGCGAAAAAGATTACTAATGACACATAATATAAAACTAATCTCTCATAATGTCAGAGGACTAAACACAGATACTAAAAGACGCACAGCCATGACACAATATCTGAAGTCTAATGCAAACATTATATTTCTTCAGGAAACGCACTTTCTGTCCCAGACGATCCCAAGATATTGGACTCAAAGGTTTTCACAACATTTCCACTCAACGACAGACTCAAAAAAAAAGGGGGGTGACGATTCTACTACATAACTCTTTGGACTTTATACTGGATAGTGAAATTAGGGATACTGAAGGTAGGTTTGTGATAGTGAGAGGCACTATTCAGAACACTAAAGTCACTCTTTGCAATGTGTATGCACCCAACGAGACACAGAATGCTTTCTTTGAAACAATTTCGCAACATCTCACCCAGTGGTCTCAGGATAGAATAATCTTGGGAGGGGATTTTAATGTCACTATGACCTCTTTTTCGGAGGGGGACACTAAGGGGCTATCGAGTAAACAACACCGTCACAATGCAATAGTTAAGTCAATTAAGGAGTCGATCGGAGCACATAATCTTATAGACTCATGGGAGGCGGTGGGCAATTCCAAACATGAATATACATACTACTCACCGGCACACAATTCTTACTCCACCTTAGATTATATTTTCGTGAGTCAAATACTGACCCCTAATCTGATTGCATCAAGTACGCAATCATGCGTGTGGTCTGACCATTCACTAGTAATTTTAGAACTAGCAGGGATTCTAAATTTCTTAAGACCAAGATCATGGACGTATAACCCAACGCTCCTTAAAAACCCAGCAATATTGGAGAGAATAAAGATAGCACTAGGAGAATATTGGCAAGTGAATGCGGGGACCACAAGTAACCCAATAATGATTTGGGCCGCTCACAAACCGGTGTTGAGGGGATTGCTTATTAAAGAGAAATCGTTGGTGGTGAGACACTCATCACATTTAGTGAACACACTTCAGAGAGAGGTAGAGACACTGGAGCGGGACCATAGACGAACCCTTTCCTCAGGAGTCTATAGATCTCTTCAGACTAAACGTAAAGAATTGGCCACAATTTTAAACGAGAATTCTGTCCGTGCTGCACTGCGGCTGAAGGCACACTACTATGTGTATGCGAACAAGCCAGATAAATATCTGGCATATAAATTAAGGGAGAGAACCAAACTCTTTGCAATACCTTCTATACACACACGGGGGGGACTCCCACTTCAAATCCCCAAGAGATAGCCGAAACCTTTGCTCAATATTATGAGAATCTCTACGATGGGAGGAAGGTGGCTGGGGGGGATCTAGATCGGCAGACAAACAATCTCCTGGGACAGGCTAGATTACCACAGATTCAAGACTCGGATCTGGCCACTCTAAATGCTGAGATTACGGCTATGGAAATACTGACAGTAATTAGGGACCTCAAAACGGGAAAAGCGCCAGGACCAGACGGACTAACAGGGGAATACTATAAATTATTTAGGAGAGAGCTGCTACCCCATATGTTGACCTTCTGTAATGGTATACTAGCGGGGAGGGAACTACCTAGGGATATGTTGAGAGCCAAGATAGTGGTGATACCTAAAATAGGGAAAAACCCAAAAAACAGCCAAAACTACAGGCCCATTTCCCTGATTAACACAGATCTCAAAATTTTCACAAAAATTATAGCTAACAGACTTAAATCAATTTTACCAGCATTAATCCACAAAGACCAAGTGGGGTTCATTAAAGATAGGGAAGCCCCGGACAATGTAAGGAGAATTCTAACCCTAGTAGATTACTTAAAGCAGAGTAAGACTCCATCACTACTTTTATCACTCGACGCAGAAAAGGCGTTTGATAGGGTAGACTGGACCTTTATGTTTAAAGTCTTAGAAAACATGGGTTTTAAAGGAGCATTTATAAAGGCACTTACAACCATATACTCAAGACCGACGGCAGTGGTGGGAGCAGCAGGGTATATTTCAAGACCCATTGATATTTTAAACGGAACCCGCCAAGGGTGCCCACTCTCGCCACTCCTGTTTGCCATTAGTATAGAACCACTTGCAGCACTTATTAGGCATTCGATGGATATATCAGGGGTGAGGGTGTCCAAAGACGAATATAAATTGACACTATTTGCAGATAACGTTTTGCTGACATTAACCAAGCCTCTGATCTCTCTACCTAATCTATATGACATCTTGGGAAAGTTTTCAGACATTTCGGGCTATAAGGTTAATCTGGATAAATGCGAAGCCTTACCCATTTGTCTTCCATCACATACCCAAAAGTCGATTGAGCTAAACTTTAATCTCACATGGGCAAAAACCCACATTACCTATTTGGGAGTCAAGATTAATAGTGCATTCTCTGAATTGTATAAACTGAATTATGTCCCTATTTATAAAGCCATTAGGAGAGACCTAAACAATTGGAAAAAGGGGAGATTTTCGTGGTATAGAAGACTTTCGGCTATTAAAATGAATGTCCTACCCAGGATTTTGTACCTTTTCAGAGCTCTGCCGGTTGGGGTCCCCCTGGCCGATCTAAATGCCCTACAAACTGATTTATTTCGATTCCTGAGGGGGGATGGGAAAGCGAAAATAGCGGCACAACTGTTAAAACAGCACAGACAGATAGGGGGAGTGGGAGTCCCGAATATGGTGGATTACTATCATGCCTCCAGGCTGGCACAATCCATCATCATGGAGAAAAACTTTCAGGGGGTTCTCTGGCCAAAAATTGAAGCAGATATTGAAGGCAGCGACAATCCGGCAGATATATTATGGGATCCCTTATGGAATACCAAAAAACTTGCATATAGGTCACCGGTAACACATGAATCTTTACACACCTGGCATAAGATAACCAAACAGATGGACTTCTTTAACCCTCACTCTATTAATACCTTTAAAACTTTTACTGCCAGTCGAACTTAGAAAAGCAGTGGGAAAATAAGGGCCTTTATAGGGTCGCAGATTTTCTAGATGGGAAACTAATATCTACCTTTAATCAGATCAGAGATAAGATCCAACCACACACATTGAACTGGTTTCTCTACTTACAGATTTCATCAGCTATCTCAAAACACATGACTGACAGACTAAAACAACCCTTGACTTCTATGGAAAAGATATGCAGCACACAAACCAGAGGGAAACACGTGATTTCTCAGATATACTTGATATTGCAAAGGAAGAAGGCCATCCTTAAGACTCCTCTAATGGAGAGGTGGGAAAGAGAGGTAGAGGAGGTGAAAGAACAGAAGACATGGGAAAAGATCCTGTCAGAAGCGGGGAAGGGCATGCTTAGTGCAGATATGAAGGAAAATTGTTTGAAGGTGGCCTTTCGTTGGTATCTTACGCCAGAAAGGACCGCTCACATTCAATCCATAAATAGCGCTTTCTGTTATAGAGGTTGTGGGAGGAGAGGGACGTACAGACATATGTGGTGGGACTGCCCAAAGGTCCGACCATTATGGGATAGGCTCTCGAGGCTGCTCAGTGACACGTTAGAGGAAAACATTGAACTAACGATAACTCAGGCAATTTTGCATGAGAGGGTGGGCTCGCTGAATTCAGCGATCAACACTTTAATTAGGACTCTCTGTACTTGCTTACGCATTTGTATAGCCAGACATTGGAAGGTGGGCGCACCGGGATGGACAGAAGTTTTAGATAAAATAAAAGATATATATATACAATGTCAGAATTAGCAGCTTGGGCGCAAGGGAACACTGAGCAGTTTCAAAAAATATGGTTCTATTGGATTCTGAAAGGCCACACTCGACCACATACCAATCAGGACAGAGATGACAGAGTAATCACGACAGTGGGGGAGATAAGATATTTGTAGAGGAAATTCGAAGTTAGGGGATAGACCGGATCTGGAGATACTTGACTTGCCTGATTGAGGTCGCAATATGTTGATAGTAATTTTTCTTTTTCTTCAACAGACATATTATTTGAGAGATATCTAGAGAGTATGGAATCACCTGGAGGGAGGGAGGGATGGGAGGTTGGGGGAGTTAAGTTTGTTATTTTTAATGTATTGTTAATAATCTGCTAATGTTAAGGGGAAGGTGACTCTACTCAAAGTAGACCAGTTTTGAGGTGAAAGTAATACTTGATATGTGTGCAGAGAAAACACAAGGTGGTAGGAGGGACATACGTGTATACAATGAGTCATCTTCACCCGGTACTAGTGCTTTGTATTTTGTGTTTCAAAAATTCAATAAAAAAAAATTTAAATTAAATTTAAAAGTAATTTTTTTACTGTGTATGTAAAAAAATGTACTCAAACGAACAGAAAATAAAAATGACACCACTACACCTCAGCAACTTTGCTGAGGTGCCTACCTGACTGCAAGACCGGAGACCTTTTTCTCTTTCAAGGAAACAATCCAGACTCGACAGGGGAACGACACAGCTACTTTCCGGTCCTAGAAACGCCTGTTTAACAAGAACCATGCGTTTCTAGGCAGAGTCTGGAATTTCTGACCTGATTGTGTCTGTACACTGAGGTGTAGTGAAAAGGCACGCAATTCAGAAAGATCCGCCCATCGTGGGTGTAGCTAACATACTCTCCCGGTCGGCATTTTGCTTTAGATAAACCGCTGTGAGAGTAAAACCAACAGAGCCATAAAATTTCTCGTCTCCCAGCCCCAGTGCCTGCTTAATGCTGTCCAGTTCTCTCAGTCTGAGAGTTTACCTTTTCCCCATAATAAAGTGCATGTTTCAATGAGCCCTTTATATAGTGTAACGTCCTGTAGTGAAGTGCTCCCTATTTCTGAATGTCATTAGTTCCAGAATAATAAAGTAGCACTTACTTCATATGTCTGCCTGACAGCAAGGCAGTTCACCAGGTTTGAGAGGTCCTCTCCCTCACATGGACCTGTGAAAAAAGAGAAATGCCTGAGTAAATATCCCTCAGGTTTTCAGGGATACAATCTTGTACTACTTTAAAAATAATAAACTCTTGATAGAAGAATCTTTTCTAACACCTAACTTTACCACTTCCTAGCACTAACGGTAGGCAAAGAGAATGACTGGGTTGAGAGTGAAGGGAAGCGATATTTAACAGCTTTACTATGGTGCTCTTTGCCGCCTCCTGCTGACAAGGAGGTGAATATCCCATTAGTAATTAAGATGATCCGTGGACTCGTGTCATTAAAAAGAAAATTATCAGGTAAGCATAATTTAAGTTTTTCTTCATAAATGGAATGAGTCCACAGCTGCATTCATTACTTTTGGGAATACCCAAACTAGAGGACACTGAATGCAAAAACGGGAGGGTACAAGAGGCGGCCCATTCTGAGGGCACTTGGCCTAAAAACCCTTACCCAACAAAATCCTTCATCCAAAGCCGAAAACTTTGAGAAAAAAGAAAAAGGCCCAAGGACACTGACCCACAGATAGTCCACAGCCTTGCTAGAGACCGCAGGAACTAAACTCCACTGAGTCAACAGCCTCCAAGAGACACTGTCCCCAGCAGTCAGTCTCCAAACAATACAACCCTTACTAAAGAAAGGGAACAAACTACCGTATTCTTCAACGAAGAAGAAAAGGCACAGAGAAAACATGGATTGTACTTTTAAAGCACGGCTTATAACCCCTTAAAGGACTCAAGGAGCAGCTTATTTTATCAACCTCGAAAGCAAGAAAGGCTGAGTAGACCTTGCCGGGAATCGAACTTGCAACCCTCGGTTTGCTACAGTGCCCCAGTGCATTAGTATGCTGAGCTAGCTTCCAGTTAGCATAGGGAACTCCAGAGAGAGAGAAAAAAAAAAAAAAAAGGCACAACGAGTCCTAAATAAAAACAGAGCAAAAACCCGAGAAACCAGGTAAAGCTAACAGAGACCCAACCAGTCTCATAGAAACAAGGGTAGGCATCGCCCAGACCCCAGTAATACAGAAACCACAGGATAAGTCCGGGAGTCTGAAACAGAGAGGATCTTCCCCTAACAGTGCAACTGCACTCTTGAAAGCAACTGAAGACGAAGGTCCCCAAGTCACAAAAATGTATCTCAGAATACCGAAATATTCAGAACAAAACCTTGTACCGCAAGCTCAGATAGGTGTGACGAACAACACCTGAAGCAAAAACACTGCAGTCATCTAAAAATGACACTGAAACAAATACTTGCAGGGCAAGTAGACAGCAGCTGAAGATAGGATCCTTCAGATAGCCAAGTATCCACTAACCAGCGGATAACGACACAGGCTAAGAGCCGCCAGTCCTTCCCACAAATCTTGAATGTGGAGAAAAAGAGAAACTTCTCCGAGCACGACTTGGAGCAGCATCTGAGATCTGTTGCTCTAACACCAGCCCAAGCGAGAGACCCGTCTGATAGACAGGGGGACAGAAGACTCCAACCACAAGCCCCCAGGGAATGGAAGGAAAAAAAAAAAAAAAAAAAGGGGGAGGGGGAACTCACCCACCCCAACAGAGCTCGGGTGCCAACCCAACCCGCTCCTCCAAAATAAGACACTCAAGGAGAACCCCCTAGGTACCTGGAACACAGAAAATTCCAAAAGATCTGTAGGAAGACCTGTCACAACTTTAAGACAGTCTCTACGTAGAGAGACCAATTTCCAACAGGAGGAACAGAGCAGCAGATGCTGCCCCTTACAGAAATAAGCCACCTGATCCCACCTCCTACACACAGGGCAGGACAAGGACCCTCCAGAGAGAGAGGAAACCCCAACTCATAATGAAGATAAACTATCCCCTCCAAAGGGAAGGGCACAGATAAGAACAGCGTACATGTCCACAAGACATAAAGCCATAGTATGGTTGATTTTTCATTCGGTCTGTTTTGATCAGACACCACTTGACCCAACAGAGGGAAAAAAAAAAAACTCCCCATAGGAGGAGCACACTCTGTACGAAGGACAAGTCCGGCCTTAAAGTTTATAACCAGTACCCCAAGGTGGATGAGAACCCTGGCCTACCTGCTTGTAAGCCTAATGAACTAGCACCTATTTTGCAATATAGGGTCAATGAAAAAAAAAAAAAAAATTTATGTAAGAACTTACCTGATAAATTCATTTCTTTCATATTAGCAAGAGTCCATGAGCTAGTGACGTATGGGATATACATTCCTACCAGGAGGGGCAAAGTTTCCCAAACCTCAAAATGCCTATAAATACACCCCTCACCACACCCACAAATCAGTTTAACGAATAGCCAAGAAGTGGGGTGATAAGAAAAAAGTGCGAAAGCATAAAAAAAATAAGGAATTGGAATAATTGTGCTTTATACAAAAAAAAAATCATAACCACCACAAAAAAGGGATGGGCCTCATGGACTCTTGCTAATATGAAAGAAATGAATTTATCAGGTAAGTTCTTACATAAATTATGTTTTCATTCATGTAATTAGCAAGAGTCCATGAGCTAGTGACGTATGGGATAATAAATACCCAAGATGTGGAGCAAGAGTCACTAGAGAAGGAGGGATAAAATAAAGACAGCCAATTCCGCTGAAAAAATAATCCACACTCCAAAAAAAAGTTTTAATCTTTATAATGAAAAAAACTGAAATTATTAGCAGAAGAATCAAACAAACAGCTGCCTGAAGTACTTTTCTACCAAAAACTGCTTCAGAAGAAGAACACATCAAAATGGTAGAATTTAGTAAAAGTATGCAAAGACGACCAAGTGGCTGCTTTGCAAATTTCATCAACCGAAGCTTCATTCCTAAACGCCCAGGAAGTAGAAACTGACCTAGTAGAATGAGCTGTAATCCTTTGAGGCGGAGTTTTACCCGACTCGACATAAGCATGATGAATCAAAGATTTTAACCAAGATGCCAAAGAAATGGCAGAAGCCTTCTGACCTTTCCTAGAACCGGAAAAGATAACAAATAGACTAGAAGACTTTCGGAAATCCTTAGTAGCTTCAACATAATATTTCAAAGCTCTAACTACATCCAAAGAATGCAACGATCTTTCCTTAGAATTTTTAGGATTAGGACAATGAAGGAACCACAATTTCTCTACTAATGTTGTTAGAGTTCACAACTTTAGGTAAAAATTTAAATGAAGTTCGCAACACCGCCTTATCCTGATGAAAAATCAGAAAAGGAGACTCACAAGAAAGAGCAGATAAATCAGAAACTCTTCTTGCAGAAGAGATGGCCAAAAGGAACAAGACTTTCCAAGAAAGTAATTTAATGTCCAGAGAATGCATAGGTTCAAACTGAGGAGCTTGAAAAACCCTCAGAACCAAATTCAAACTCCAAGGAGGAGAGATAGACTTAATAACAGGTTTGATATGAACTAAAGCCTGAACAAAACAATGAATATCAGGAAGACCTGAGAGGCCATGCTGGAGCCACCAGCAGAACAAACGAACGCTCCTTTAGAATCTTGGAAATCACTCTTGGAAGAAGAACTAGAGGCGGAAAAAACATAATTTATGTAAGAACTTACCTGATAAATTCATTTCTTTCATATTAGCAAGAGTCCATGAGCTAGTGACGTATGGGATATACATTCCTACCAGGAGGGGCAAAGTTTCCCAAACCTCAAAATGCCTATAAATACACCCCTCACCACACCCACAAATCAGTTTAACGAATAGCCAAGAAGTGGGGTGATAAGAAAAAAGTACGAAAGCATAAAAAAATAAGGAATTGGAATAATTGTGCTTTATACAAAAAAATCATAACCACCACAAAAAGGGTGGGCCTCATGGACTCTTGCTAATATGAAAGAAATGAATCAGGTAAGTTCTTACATAAATTATGTTTTCTTTCATGTAATTAGCAAGAGTCCATGAGCTAGTGACGTATGGGATATAAATACCCAAGATGTGGATCTTTCCACGCAAGAGTCACTAGAGAGGGAGGGATAAAATAAACACAGCCAATTCCGCTGAAAATAATCCACACCCAAAATAAAGTTTAAATTTTATAATAAAAAATAAGCAGAAGATTCAAACTGAAACAGCTGCCTGAAGTACTTTTCTACCAAAAACAGCTTCAGAAGAAGAAAACACATCAAAATGGTAGAATTTAGTAAAAGTATGCAAATCTGATCAACCGAAGCTTCATTCCTAAACGCCCAGGAAGTAGAAACTGACCTAGTAGAATGAGCTGTAATCCTTTGAGGCGGAATTTTACCCGACTCGACATAAGCATGATGAATTAAAGATTTCAACCAAGATGCCAAGGAAATGGCAGAAGCCTTCTGACCTTTCCTAGAACCAGAAAAGATAACAAATAGACTAGAAGTCTTTCGGAAATTCTTAGTAGCTTCAACATAATATTTCAAAGCTCTAACCACATCCAAAGAATGCAATGATTTCTCCTTAGAATTTTTAGGATTAGGACATAATGAAGGAACCACAATTTCTCTACTAATGTTGTTAGAATTCACAACCTTAGGTAAGAATTTAAAAGAAGTTCGCAACACCGCCTTATCCTGATGAAAAATCAGAAAAGGAGACTCACAAGAAAGAGCAGATAATTCAGAAACTCTTCTGGCAGAAGAGATGGCCAAAAGGAACAAAACTTTCCAAGAAAGTAATTTGATGTCCAATGAATGCATAGGTTCAAACGGAGGAGCTTGAAGAGCCCCCAGAACCAAATTCAAACTCTAAGGAGGAGAAATTGACTTAATGACAGGTTTTATACGAACCAAAGCTTGTACAAAACAATGAATATCAGGAAGATTAGCAATCTTTCTGTGAAAAAGAACAGAATAGAGCAGAGATTTGTCCTTTCAAGGAACTTGCAGACAAACCTTTATCCAAACCATCCTGAAGAAACTGTAAAATTCTCGGAATTCTAAAAGAATGCCAGGAAAAATGATGAGAAAGACACCAAGAAATATAAGTCTTCCAGACTCTATAATATATCTCTCTAGATACAGATTTACGAGCCTGTAACATAGTATTAATCACAGAGTCAGAGAAACCTCTTTGACTAAGAATCAAGCGTTCAATCTCCATACCTTTAAATTTAAGGATTTGAGATCCTGATGGAAAAAAGGACCTTGCGACAGAAGGTCTGGTCTTAACGGAAGAGTCCACGGTTGGCAAGAGGCCATCCGGACAAGATCCGCATACCAAAACCTGTGAGGCCATGCTGGAGCCACCAGCTGAACAAACGAGCATTCCTTCAGAATCTTGGAGATTACTCTTGGAAGAAGAACTAGAGGCGGAAAGATATAGGCAGGATGATACTTCCAAGGAAGTGACAATGCATCCACTGCTTCCGCTTGAGGATCCCTGGATCTGGACAGATACCTGGGAAGTTTCTTGTTTAGATGAGAGGCCATCAGATCTATTTCTGGAAGTCCCCACATTTGAACAATCTGAAGAAATACCTCTGGGTGAAGAGACCATTCGCCCGGATGTAACGTTTGGCGACTGAGATAATCCGCTTCCCAATTGTCTATACCTGGGATATGAACCGCAGAAACTAGACAGGAGCTGGATTCCGCCCAAACCAGAATTCGAGATACTTCTTTCATAGCCAGAGGACTGTGAGTCCCTCCTTGATGATTGATGTATGCCACAGTAGTGACATTGTCTGTCTGAAAACAAATGAACGATTCTCTCTTTAGAAGAGGCCATGACTGAAGAGCTCTGAAAATTGCACGGAGTTCCAAAATATTGATCGTAATCTCACCTCCTGAGATTCCCAAACCCCTTGTGCTGTCAGAGACCCCCAAACAGCTCCCCAACCTGTCAGACTTGCATCTGTTGAAATTATAGTCCAGGTCGGAAGAACAAAATAAGCCCCCTGAACTAAACGATGGTGATCTGTCCACCACGTCAGAGAGTGTCGTACAATCGGTTTTAAAGATATTAATTGAGATATCTTTGTGTAATCCCTGCACCACTGGTTCAGCATACAGAGCTGAAGAGGTCGCATGTGAAAACGAGCAAAGGGGATCGCGTCCGATGCAGCAGTCATAAGACCTAGAATTTCCATGCATAAGGCTACCGAAGGGAATGATTGTGACTGAAGGTTTCGACAAGCTGATATCAATTTTAGACGTCTCTTGTCTGTCAAAGATAGAGTCATGGATACTGAATCTATCTGGAAACCTAAAAAGGTTACCCTTGTCTGAGGAATCAATGAACTTTTTGGTAAATTGATCCTCCAACCATGATCTTGAAGAAACAACACAAGTCGATTCGTATGAGATTCTGCTAAATGTGAAGACTGAGCAAGTACCAAGATATCGTCCAAATAAGGAAATACCACAATACCCTGTTCTCTGATTACAGACAGAAGGACACCGAGAACCTTTGTAAAAATTCTTGGAGCTGTTGCTAGGCCAAACGGCAGAGCCACAAACTGGTAATGCTTGTCTAGGAAAGAGAATCTCAGAAACTGATAGTGATCTGGATGAATCTGAATATGCAGATATGCATCCTGTAAATCTATTGTAGACATATAATGCCCTTGCTGAACAAAAGGCAGGATAGTCCTTACAGTTACCATTTTGAATGTTGGTATCCTTACATAACGATTCAATATTTTTAGATCCAGAACTGGTCTGAAGGAATTCTCCTTCTTTGGTACAATGAAGAGATTTGAATAAAACCCCAGCCCCTGTTCCAGAAGTGGAACTGGCATAATTACTCCAGCCAACTCTAGATCTGAAACACATTTCAGAAATGCTTGAGCCTTCGCTGGATTTACTGGGACACGGGAAAGAAAAAATCTCTTTGCAGGAGGCCTTATCTTGAAACCAATTCTGTACCCTTCTGAAACAATGTTCTGAATCCAAAGATTGTGAACGGAATTGATCCAAATTTCCTTGAAAAAACGTAATCTGCCCCCTACCAGCTGAGCTGGAATGAGGGCCGCACCTTCATGTGGACTTAGGAGCTGGCTTTGATTTTCTAAAAGGCTTGGATTTATTCCAAACTGGAGATGGTTTCCAAACTGATACCGCTCCTGAGGATGAAGGATCAGGCTTTTGTTCCTTGTTGTGACGAAAGGAACGAAAACTATTATAAGACCTAAATTTACCTTTAGATTTTTTATCCTATGGTAAAAAAGTTCCTTTCCCCCCAGTAACAGTTGAGATAATAGAATCCAACTGAGAACCAAATAATTTATTACCCTGGAAAGAAAGGGAAAGCAGAGTAGACTTAGAAGACATATCAGCATTCCAAGTTTTAAGCCATAAAGCTCTTCTAGCTAAAATAGCTAGAGACATATACCTGACATCAACTCTAATGATATCAAAGATGGCATCACAAACAAAATTATTAGCATGTTGAAGAAGAATAATAATATGAGAATTATGATCTGTTACTTGTTGCGCTAAAGCTTCTAACCAAAAAGTTGAAGCTGCAGCAACATCCGCTAAAGATATAGCTGGTCTAAGAAGATTACCTGAACACAAGTAAGCTTTTCTTAGAAAGGATTCAATTTTCCTATCTAAAGGATCCTTAAAGGAAGTACCATCTGCCGTAGGAATAGTAGTACGCTTAGCAAGAGTAGAGACAGCCCCATCAACCTTAGGGATTTTGTCCTAAAACTCTAATCTGTCAGATGGCACAGGATATAATTGCTTAAAACGTTTAGAAGGAGTAAATGAATTACCCAAATTATTCCATTCCCTGGAAACTACTTCAGAAATAGCTCCAGGAACAGGAAAAAAACTTCTGGAATAACTACAGGAGATTTAAAAACCTTATCTAAACGTTTAGATTTAGTATCAAGAGGACCAGAATCCTCAATTTCTAATGCAATTAGGACTTCTTTAAGTAAAGAACGAATAAATTCCATTTTAAATAAATATGAAGATTTATCAGCATCAACCTCTGAGACAGAATCCTCTGAACCAGAAGAACTATTATCAGAATCAGAATGATTATGTTCATTTAAAAATTCATCTGAAAAATGAGAAGTTTTAAAAGTCTTTTTATGTTTACTAGAAGGAGGAATAACAGACATAGCCTTCTTAATGGATTTAGAAACAAAATCTCATATTATCAGGAACACTGAGTATTAGATGTTGACGGAACAGCAACAGGTAATGTAACTTTACTAAAGGAAATATTATCTGCATTAATAAGTTTGTCATGACATTCAATACAAACAGCTGAAGGAACAACTACCAAAAGTTTACAGCAGATACTCTTAGCTTTGGTAGCTCCAGCATCAGGCAGTGATTTTCCAGAAGTATCTTCTGACTCAGTTGCAACGTGGGACATCTTGCAATATGTAATAGAAAAAACAACATATAAAGCAAAATTAATCAAATTCCTTAAATGACAGTTTCAGGAATGGGAAAAAATGCCAGTGAACAAGCTTCTAGCAACCAGAAGCAATAAATAATGAGACTTAAATAATGTGGAGACAAAAATGACGCCCATATTTTTTTAGCGCCAAAAAAGCCGCCCACATTATTTGGCGCCTAAATGCTATTGGCGCCAAAAATGACGCCACATCCGGAACGCCGACATTTTTGGCGCGAAAAACGTCAAAAATGACGCAACTTCCGGCGACACGCATGACGCCGGAAATAGAAACATTTTCGCGCCAATAAAGTCTGCGCCAAGAATGACGCAATAAAATGAAGCATTTTCAGCCCCCGCGAGCCTAACAGCCCACAGGGAAAAGTCAAATTTTAAGGTAAGATAAAAATGATATATTCAAATGCATTATCCCAAATATGAAACTGACTGTCTGAAATAAGGAAATGTTGAACATCCTGAGTCAAGGCAAATAAATGTTTGAATACATATATTTAGAACTTTATATAAAAGTTTCCAACCATAGCTTTAGAGTGTCACAGAAAATAAGACTTACTCCAGGACACTCATCTACATGTTGTAGAAAGCCAAACCAGTACTGAAACGAAAATCAGCAGAGGTAATGGTATATATATATATATATATATATATATATATATATATATATATATATATATATATATATATATATATATATATATATATATATATATAAATAAATAAATAAATAAGAGTATATCGTCGATCTGAAAAGGGAGGTAAGAGATGAATCTCTACGACCGATAACAGAGAACCTATGAAATAGACCCCATAGAAGGAGATCATTGAATTCAAATAGGCAATACTCTCCTCACATCCCTCTGACATTCACTGCACGCTGAGAGGAAAACCGGGCTCCAACCTGCTGCGGAGCGCATATCAACGTAGAATCTAGCACAAACTTACTTCACCACCTCCATAGGAGGCAAAGTTTGTAAAACTGATTTGTGGGTGTGGTGAGGGGTGTATTTATAGGCATTTTGAGGTTTGGGAAACTTTGCCCCTCCTGGTAGGAATGTATATCCCATACGTCACTAGCTCATGGACTCTTGCTAATTACATGAAAGAAATATAGGCAGGATGATACTTCCAAGGAAGTGACAACGCATCCACTGCCTCCGCCTGAGGATCCCTGGATCTGGACAGATACCTGGGAAGTTTCTTGTTTAGATGAGAAGCCATCAGATCTATTTCTGGAAGACCCCAGATTTGAACAATCTGAAGAAACACCTCTGGATGAAGAGACCATTCGCCCGGATGTAACGTCTGGCGACTGAGATAATCCGCTTCCCAAATGTCTATACCTGGGATGTGAACCGCAGAAACTAGACAGGAGCTGGATTCCGCCCAAGCAAGTATCCAAGATACTTCTTTCATCGCCAGAGGACTGTGAGTCCCCCCTTGATGATTGACATATGCCACGGTTGTGACATTGTCCGTCTGAAAACAAATGAACGACTCTCTTTAGAAGAGGCCACGACTGAAGAGCCCTGAAAATCGCACGGAGTTCCAAAATGTTGATTGGTAATCTCGTCTCCTGAGATTCCCAAACCCCCTGTGCTGTCAGAGACCCCCATACAGCTCCCCAACCTGTCAGACTTGCATCTGTTGAGATCACAGTCCAGGTCGGAAGAACAAAAGAAGCCCCCTGAACTAAACGATGGTGGTCTGTCCACCACGTCAGAGAGTGTTGTACGTTCGGTTTTAAAGATATTAATTGAGATATCTTTGTATAATCCCTGCACCACTGGTTCAGCATACAGAGCTGAAGAGGTCGCATGTGAAAACGAGCAAAGGGGATCGCGTCCGATGCAGCAGTCATAAGACCTAGAATTTCCATGCATAAGGCTACCGAAGGGAATGATTGAGACTGAAGGTTTCGACAAGCTGAAACCAATTTCAGACGTCTCTTGTCTGTCAATGACAGAGTCATGGACACTGAATCTATCTGGAAACCTAAAAAGGTTACCCTTGTCTGAGGAATCAACGAACTCTTTGGTAAATTGATCCGCCAACCATGTTCTTGAAGAAACAACACAAGTCGATTCGTATGAGATTTTGCTAAATGTGAAGACTGAGCAAGTACCAAGATATCGTCCAAATAAGGAAATACAACAATACCCTGTTCTCTGATTAGATAGTAGGGCACCGAGAACCTTTGTAAAAATCCTTGGAGCTGTTGCTAGGCCAAACGGCAGAGCCACAAACTGGTAATGCTTGTCTAGAAAAGAGAATCTCAGAAACTGATAGTGATCTGGATGAATCGGAATATGCAGATATGCATCCTGTAAATCTATTGTGGACATATAATGCCCTTGCTGAACAAAAGGCAGAATAGTCCTTATAGTTACCATTTTGAATGTTGGTATTCTTACATAATGATTCAATATTTTTAGATCCAGAACTGGTCTGAAGGAATTCTTCTTTGGTACAATGAATAGATTTGAGTAAAACCCCAGACCCTGTTCCAGAACTGGAACTGGCATAATTACTCCAGCCAACTCTAGATCTGGAACACATTTCAGAAACGCTTGAGCCTTCACTGGATTTAAAGGAACGCGAGAAAGAAAAAATCTTCTTGCAGGGGGCCTTATCTTGAAACCTATTCTGTACCCTTGTGAAACAATGTTCTGAATCCAAAGACTGTGAATTGAATTGATCCAAATTTCTTTGAAAAATCGTAATCTGCCCCCTACCAGCTGGGCTGGAATGAGGGCCGCACCTTCATGTGGACTTGGGAGCTGGCTTTTGCTTTCTAAAAGGCTTGGATTTATTCCAGACTGGAGATGGTTTCCAAACTGATACTGTTCCTGTAGGGGAAGGATCAGGCTTTTGTTCCTTATTGTGACGAAAGGAACGAAAACGATTAGCAGCCCTATATTTACCTTTAGATTTTTTATCCTGTGGTAAAAAAGTTCCTTTCCCCCCCAGTAACAGTTGAAATAATAGAATCCAACTGTGAACCAAACAATTACCTTGGAAAGAAAGGGAAAGCAAAGTTGACTTAGAAGACATATCTGCATTCCAAGTTTTAAGCCATAAAGCTCTTCTAGCTAAAATAGCTAAAGACATATACCTGACATCAACCCTAATAATGTCAAAGATGGCATCACAAATAAAGTTGTTAGCATGTTGAAGAAGATTAACAATGCTATGAGAATTATGTGCTAAAGCCTCCAAACAGAAAGTTGAAGCTGCAGCAACATCCGCCAGATATAGCAGGTCTAAGAAGATTACCTGAACATAAATATGCTTTTCTTAGAAAGGATTCAATTTTCCTATCTAAAGGAAGTACTATCTGCCGTAGGAATAGTAGTACATTTAGCAAGAGTAGAGATAGCCCCATCAACCTTAGGGATTTTGTCCCAAAACTCTAATCTGTCAGATGGCACAGGATATAATTGCTTAAACCGTTTAGAAGGAGTAAATGAATTACCCAGATTATTCCATTCCCTGGAAATTACTTCAGAAATAGCATCAGGCACGGGAAAAACCTCCGGAATAACTTCAGGAGATTTAAAAACCGTGTTTACACGTTTAGATTTAGTAACAAGAGGACCAGAATCCTCTATTTCTAATGCAATTAAGACTTCTTTAAGTAAGGAACGAAAAATTCCATTTTAAATAAATATGAAGATTTATCAGTGTCAATCTCTGAAACAGAATCATCTGAACCAGAGAAATCATCATTAGAAACAGAATCAGAATGATGATGTTCATTTAAAAGTTCATCTGGAAAATGAGAAGTTTTAAAAGACCTTTTACGTTTACTGGAAGGAGGAATAACAGACATAGCCTTCCTAAGGCCTAGATTTAGAGTTCGGCGGTAGCAGTGAAAACCAGCGTTAGAGGCTCCTAACGCTGGTTTTGGCCGCCCGCTGGTATTTGGAGTCAGTGATTAAAGGGTCTAACGCTCACTTTTCAGCCGCGACTTTTCCATACCGCAGATCCCCTTACGTCAATTGCGTATCCTATCTTTTCAATGGGATCTTTCTAACGCCGGTATTTAGAGTCTTGGCTGAAGTGAGCGTTAGAGCTCTAACGACAAAACTCCAGCCGCCTGAAAATAGCAGGAGTTAAGAGCTTTCTGGGCTAACGCCGGTTCATAAAGCTCTTAACTACTGTACCCTAAAGTACACTAACACCCATAAACTACCTATGTACCCCTAAACCGAGCTCCCCCCACATCACCGACACTCGATTAAAATTTTTTAACCCCTAATCTGCCGACCGCCACCTACGTTATACTTATGTACCCCTAATCTGCTGCCCCTAACCCCGCCGACCCCTGTATTACATTTATTAACCCCTAACCTGCCCCCCACAACGTCGCCGCCAGCTACTTAAAATAATTAACCCCTAATCTTCCGACCGCAAAGCGCCGCCACCTACGTTATCCCTATGTACCCCTAATCTGCTGCCCCTAACACCGCCGACCCCTAGATTATATTTATTAACCCCTAATCTGCCCCCCTCAACGTCGCCTACACTTATTAACCCCTAATCTGCCGAGCGGACCTGAGCGCTACTATAATAAAGTTATTAACCCCTAATCCGCCTCACTAACCCTATCATAAATAGCATTAACCCCTAATCTGCCCTCCCTAACATCGCCGACACCTACCTTCAATTATTAACCCCTAATCTGACGACCGGAGCTCACCGCTATTCTAATAAATGTATTAACCCCTAAAGCTAAGTCTAATCCTAACACCCCCCTAAGTTAAATATAATTTAAATCTAACGAAATAAATTAACTCCTTAAATAAATTAATCCTATTTAAAGCTAAATACTTACCTGTAAAATAAATCCTAATATAGCTACAATATAAATTATAATTATATTATAGCTATTTTAGGATTAATATTTATTTTACAGGCAACTTGGTAATTATTTTAACCAGGTACAATAGCTATTTAATAGTTACCTAGTTAAAATAATAACAAATTTACCTGTAAAATAAATCCTAACCTAAGATATAATTAAACCTAACACTACACCATCAATAAATTAATTAAATAAACTACCTACAATTACCTACAATTAACCTAACACTACACTATCAATAAATTAATTAAACACAATTCCTACAAATAAATACAATTAAATAAACTATCTAAAGTACAAAAAATAAAAAAGAACTAAGTTACAAAAAATAAAAAAATATTTACAAACATAAGAAAAATATTACAACAATTTTAAACTAATTACACCTACTCTAAGCCCCCTAATAAAATAACAAAGCCCCCCAAAATAAAAAATTCCCTACCCTATTCTAAATTAAAAAAGTTAAAAGCTCTTTTACCTTACCAGCCCTGAACAGGGCCCTTTGCGGGGCATGCCCCAAGAATTTCAGCTCTTTTGCCTGTAAAAAAAAAAAAAACATACAATACCCCCCCCAACATTACAACCCACCACCCACATACCCCTAATCTAACCCAAACCCCCCTTAAATAAACCTAACACTAAGCCCCTGAAGATCTTCCTACCTTGTCTTCACCATCCAGGTTCACCGATCCGTCCTGAAGAGCTCCTCCGATGTCCTGATCCAAGCCCAAGCGGGGGGCTGAAGAGGTCCATGATCCGGTCAAAGTCTTCATCCAAGCGGGGCAGAAGAGGATCTTCCATCCGATTGAAGTCATCATCCAGGCGGCATCTTCTATGGTCTTCCATCCGGAGCGAAGCGGCAGGATCCTGAAGACCTCCAGCGCGGAACATCCATCCGGCCCGACGACTGAACGACGAATGACTGTTCCTTTAAGGGACGTTATCCAAGATGGCGTCCCTCGAATTCCGATTGGCTGATAGGATTCTATCAGCCAATCGGAATTAAGGTAGGAATTTTCTGATTGGCTGATGGAATCAGCCAATCAGAATCAAGTTCAATCCTATTGGCTGATCCAATCAGCCAATCAGATTGAGCTCGCATTCTATTGGCTTCGCTCCGGATGGAAGACCATAGAAGATGCCGCCTGGATGATGACTTCAATCGGATGGAAGATCCTCTTCTGCCCCGCTTGGATGAAGACTTTGACCGGATCATGGACCTCTTCAGCCCCCCGCTTGGGCTTGGATCAGGACATCGGAGGAGCTCTTCAGGACGGATCGGTGAACCTGGATGGTGAAGACAAGGTAGGAAGATCTTCAGGGGCTTAGTGTTAGGTTTATTTAAGGGGGGTTTGGGTTAGATTAGGGGTATGTGGGTGGTGGGTTGTAATGTTGGGGGGGGGGGTATTGTATGTTTTTTTTACAGGCAAAAGAGCTGAAATTCTTGGGGCATGCCCCGCAAAGGGCCCTGTTCAGGGCTGGTAAGGTAAAAGAGCTTTTAACTTTTTTAATTTAGAATAGGGTAGGGAATTTTTTATTTTGGGGGGCTTTGTTATTTTATTAGGGGGCTTAGAGTAGGTGTAATTAGTTTAAAATTGTTGTAATATTTGTCTTATGTTTGTAAATATTTATTTTTTGTAACTTAGTTCTTTTTTATTTTTTGTACTTTAGCTAGTTTATTTAATTGTATTTATTTGTAGGAATTGTGTTTAATTAATTTATTGATAGTGTAGTGTTAGGTTAATTGTAGGTAATTGTAGGTAGTTTATTTAATTATTTTATTGATAGGGTAGTGTTAGGTTTAATTATATCTTAGGTTAGGATTTATTTTACAGGTAAATTTGTTATTATTTTAACTAGGTAACTATTAAATAGCTATTGAACCTGGTTAAAATAATTACCAAGTTGCCTGTAAAATAAATATTAATCCTAAAATAGCTATAATATAATTATAATTTATATTGTAGCTATATTAGGATTTATTTTACAGGTAAGTATTTAGCTTTAAATAGGATTAATTTATTTAATAAGAGTTAATTTATTTCGTTAGATTTAAATTATATTTAATTTAGGGGGGTGTTAGTGTTAGGGTTAGACTTAGCTTTAGGGGTTAATACATTTATTAGAATAGCGGTGAGCTCCGGTCGGCAGATTAGGGGTTAATAATTGAAGTTAGGTGTCGGCGATGTTAGGGAGGGCAGATTAGGGGTTAATACTATTTATGATAGGGTTAGTGAGGCGGATTAGGGGTTAATAACTTTATTATAGTAGCGCTAAGGTCCGCTCGGCAGATTAGGGGTTAATAAGTGTAGGCAGGTGTCGGCGACGTTGTGGGGGGCAGATTAGGGGTTAATAAATATAATCTAGGGGTCGGCGGTGTTAGGGGCAGCAGATTAGGGGTACATAGGGATAACGTAGGTTGCGGCGGTTTACGGAGCGGCAGATTAGGGGTTAAAAAAAATATGCAGGGGTCAGCGATAGCAGGGGCGGCAGATTAGGGGTTAATAAGCGTAAGGTTAGGGGTGTTTAGACTCGGGGTACATGTTAGAGTGTTAGGTGCAGACGTAGGAAGTGTTTCCCCATAGGAAACAATGGGGCTGCGTTAGGAGCTGAACGCTGCTTTTTTGCAGGTGTTAGGTTTTTTTTCAGCTCAAACAGCCCCATTGTTTCCTATGGGGGAATCGTGCACGAGCACGTTTTTGAGGCTGGCCGCGTCCGTAAGCAACTCTGGTATCGAGAGTTGCATTTGCGGTAAAAATGCTCTACGCTCCTTTTTTGGAGCCTAACGCAGCATTTGTTTGAACTCTCGATACCAGAGTTAAATTTATGGTGCGGCCAGAAAAAAGCCTGCGGAGCGTTAACAGCCCTTCTACCGCAAAACTCCAAATCTAGGCCTAAAAGATTTAGACACAAAATCTCTTATATTAACAGGAACACCCTGAGTATTAGATGTTGATGGAACAGCAACAGGTAATGGAACATTACTAAAGGAAATGTTATCTGCATTAGCAAGTTTATCATGACATTCATCACAAACAGCCAGAGGAACAGTTACCACAAGCTTACAGCAAATACACTTAACTTTGGTAGATCCAGCATCAGGCAGCGATTTTCCAGAAGTAGCTTCTGATTCAGGGTCAATCTGAGACATCTTGCAATATGTAATAGAAAGAAAAAAAAACATATAAAGCAAAATTGATCAAATTCCTTAAATGACAGTTTCAGGAATGGGAAAAAATGCCAATTAACAAGCTTCTAGCAACCAGAAGCAAATAAACAACCAGACTTAAATAATGTGGAGACAATAATGACGCCCACATTTTTTAGCGCCAAAAAAAGACGCCCACATTATTTGGCGCCTAAATGTTTTTTGGCGCCAAATGACACCGCATCCGGTGACGCCGACATTTTTGGCGCAAAAACGTCAAAAACATGACGCAACTTCCAGCGACACGTATGACGCCGGAAATGACAAAGAAAAAATTTGCGCCAAAAAAATCCGCGCCAAAAATGACGCAATAAAATGAAGCATTTTCAGCCCCCGCGAGCCTAACAGCCCACAGGAAAAAAGTCAAATTTTTAAGGTAAGAAAAAAATTGATAATTCATATGCATTATCCCAAATAATGAAACTGACTGTCTGAAATAAGGAATATTGAACATCCTGAATCAAGGCAAATAAATGTTTAAACACATATTTAGAACTTTATATAAAAGTGCCCAACCATAGCTTAGAGTGTCACAAAAAATAAGACTTACTTACCCCAGGACACTCATCTACATGTAGTAGAAAGCCAAACCAGTACTGAAAACGAGAATCAGTAGAGGTAATGGTATATAAGAGTATATCGTCGATCTGAAAAGGGAGGTAAGAGATGAATCTCTACGACCGATAACAGAGAACCTATGAAATAGACCCCGTAGAAGGAGATCATTGAATTCAAATAGGCAATACTCTCTTCACATCCCTCTGACATTCACTGCACACAGAGGAAAACCGGGCTCCAGCCTGCTGCGAAGCGCATATCAACGTAGAATCTAGCACAAACTTACTTCACCACCTCCAAGGGAGGCAAAGTTTGTAAAACCGATTTGTGGGTGTGGTGAGGGGTGTATTTATAGGCATTTTGAGGTTTGGGAAACTTTGCCCCTCCTGGTAGGAATGTATATCCCATACGTCACTAGCTCATGGACTCTTGCTAATTACATGAAAGAAAAAAAAGGGGTCATCCCGAACTAGTCCATCAGATCAAAAGTCTCCAGACATCCAAGACAAGAACTCCAGATCCAGGACCCAGAATCGTCCTAGAATGAACGACACCCCCAGGGAACACAAGATACCCAGTCTGAAGCAATCAGACCTTCACAGGGGATGAGAACCAGGAAACCCGGAGAACAGGTACAGGACTCACTCTTAAATCCAAGCCCAAAAGGGAAGAGAACACCCTTAGCCGGAGGTCAACATCCCCACAGCAAGGTACTAGGCCGCGACAAAGTCACAATTTCTCTAGAGCCCAAAAGGCCCCAAGGGCAGCACTAAGGGAAATGATAATGCAAACAGTCATCCAAAAGGGAGTAGAAGACAGGCTAGTCTCCATAATCCTTTCAGATTAACGTTCCAGAGGACCACACCCAAGGGAGAACAATGCAAAGCATCCCGAACCCAGGCAGAAAACATCCCATAAGCAAAAAGCTTGGAAAAAGAGAAAAACAGATATCGCCCCTGATATGGAGACGACTAACTCCCGAAGGAAGACCGAGCCTCACGGCCTTCACTTCCTAATTAAGCGGCCACGGCCGCTACAAAAACCGGACGAAGTCCAGAAAATCTTGACCCAAAGGAAGAGAACCTCTAAAAAGGAATAATTCCTAAAAGGACACTTCCAAAAAGAGCATGAAAGGCAACAGTAAGAACGGCGTTAAGAAGGACCTGAATCCTCCAGCCCACAATGGGGAGGAACTCCAGTTCCGGAAAAATACAGAAACGACTGAGCGTGTCGCCGCAGATCTCAACGGAGTCCCGGCCCACTAGATAGGCAAATAAGGACTGAACCAATCCCCCATGCCCCTAAGCAACCACGGACCCTCAAGTCCTCTCAGGATGCTAGTTGAAACTTGTAAAACAAGACAGACAATCACATTGTGATCACTAGGCACCCTCAACGGACATAAAAAAATAAAAAAAATAAAAAAAAGTGCCACGTTTCTGAACTAGACCTCAAAGACAGAAGGATTTCTACCCTATCATGACCAGCCTGAAACTAAGGGCCCCATCGCAAGTTAATTCCAGAGAGGAAAGTTCCCGAAGGAAACATCACACAACAACATGAGCTTTAAACCAAATAAAAAAAATCATCCTCACCGGATAAAAATAAAAGATAAGGCAACCCGTAGGTTATCACCCATGAAGAACGGGCAGACGCGCAGGACTAACAGGGGTCCGAGACTTCCAAGCTCAGAACTGGTAAAGGATACACAAATAAATAAGACTATAAGATTACTTCATCCCCTTATGTCTATGTATGCAAGCCAGTCGAAGAGCAAGACTGAGGATACCCAGACCCATTGAATGGGATCCTCCAGCAACGCCAAAAACCTGCCTTAGTAGGACACAAAGTTGCGCCAGTCTATAACGAAAGTGCAACATACCTCCGCTAGGACAAAAGGAAAGCCCGGCCCCGAAGGATGACCCCCCTGAGGCCTAAGGGGCAGTTGCTCCGCCAGAATGCTGAACTGGACCAGGCGATCCTAGGCCTGACGAGCCCCGGTTAACTAAACACTGACAATATCGTAAGCACACTTCCGGGAGGTGCAGATGCGCCAGCACCAAAGATATGGCCATGTGGAACCGTGTCGTAACCACCAGTGGGAACAGGCCACACTCCCTAGAACGGATAAGTAGTGTTTGGGTTACCTGTATGTGTAGTAAGAGTTGATGGTAGGGAAATTTGTCATGTGAGAAAACATAATTTATGTAAGAATTTACCTGATAAATTCATTTCTTTCATATTGGCAAGAGTCCATGAGCTAGTGACATGGGATATACAATCCTACCAGAAGGGGCAAAGTTTCCCAAACCTCAAAACGCCTATAAATACACCCCTCACCACAACCACAATTCAGTTTTACAAATAGCAAAGTAGTGGGGTGATAAAGAAAGGAGTAGAAAGCATCAACAAAGGAATTTGGAAATAATTGTGCTTTATACAAAAAATCATAACCACCATAAAAAGGGTGGGTCTCATGGACTCTTGCCAATATGAAAGAAATTAATTTATCAGGTAAATTCTTACATAAATTATGTTTTCTTTCATGTAATTGGCAAGAGTCCATGAGCTAGTGACGTATGGGATATCAATACCCAAGATGTGTAACTCCACATAAGAGTCACTAGAGAGCAATCTGATCAAATGTGATCAACTGAAGCTTCATTCTTAAAAGCCCACAAAGTGGAGACTGATCTAGTAGAATGAGCTGTAATTCTCTGAGGCGGGGTCTTACCCGACTCCAAATAAGCTTGATGAATCAAAAGCTTTAACACACAACCTTAGGTAAAAATTGAAATGAAGTCCAAAAAACCGCCATATCCTGATAAAAAAAAAATCAGAAAAGGAGATTCACAAGAAAGAGCAGATAGCTCAGAAACTCTACTAACAGAAGAGAAAGCCAAAAGGAACAACACTTTCCAAGAAAGTAGTTTAATGTCTAAAGAATGCATAGGCTCAAATGGAGGAGCCTGTAACGCCTTCAAAACCAAATTAAGACTCCAAGGAGGGGGGCAGGACTTCCGTTTGGGCGGCGGAGCAAGCAGGTAGCTGCTGCCGTTTACTTTGTTTCTCAGTATTTGGGACCTAAATAATCTCCATTCTGCCAAAGCATACATTGCCCTGACTTTGCTATATCAGGGCCGGTATATGATCTGAGGATCTTGGCAGGAAGTCCATATCTGGCATAAATATTGCTTTGTTGCTAAAGCACTTCACCCTACGTTCCGCTGTGTCAAACCTTTACCTGTTTAGCTGCTTACACGGAACTTGCATCAACACCTTCCTTCTCCGCCTACCTGTACTCACTGTAGAGCCTTAAGTGGATGGGCCGATGGCTGTTTGGCTGGGATCGGGAGTGAGTTGGCGTGGCGGGAAGCTGCAAACTTCGTAAGACTCCCCTGACAGAGTGACCTGGTTGGGCTGGTGAAAATCCCCTAGTCTATCAAGGGGTAACGGCTGCACACTCACGTAGGGATCCTGGGCTGCTGCTGGTGGAGATCCTGTGGTTAGAACATCAGGTTGTAGACGAGGGATGGGCAAATCCCACGGCCCCCGTGTTCCTAGTTCCATGCAGTAAGCCGGTGAGTCTATGATTATGGCGAAGGTACCGCAAGAAGTCCAGCTGGGAAGGTATTAGCTGGGAATCCGAAGCTGAGTCTGAAGTTGTCGGAGGAAAGGGGGAATCCTGCGGTCCTCCGTAATCTCAACGCCGGAGCTGAGCTTGTAGCTGTTTGAGCTGTCAGAAGAACGGGTAAATCCCGCGGCCTTCCATAATATACACTGCTTCTTGTGTTTGTGTGGGCAGTGACTCAGATATTTATGCGGCATTATTTCAACTAGCCCCGCTCTTCTTTTCATCCAGATTGGTCCCAGCACGGATCCTGCAGCCTGGCCGATACAGTGCAAGCTGTAAAAGTTTGTTTCTGGGGGATTCAGCAAATTGAGCTGAAAAGGAAGTATTGTTGGCAGTTTTTTCATCCGGATCCATTTCATGCTGCTGGGATGAGGACTTACTGGTAACACCTTGTTTAAGTTTGGCATTAATAAGAAGTCCGGTGAACTGTGATAAGTGTGATTGTCATATAAAAAGAACTAGCAGATTCATTGTTTTAAGAGTTCCCTGGAAGTTAAAAGGCTACAAATATACTCTTGGACTGATACTTTTTGTCTAATTTACACTGCCACCTTGAGTACACGGTGACAACACTAAATAACACGATTGTTTGCGAGTAGATTCGCCAGATATTTCACGGCCTGTTCTTGTTTTGTTTTAATGGATAGATATATATCTCACCATAAAGGTGCCTCCCCTAATATGCCTCCTAAACACAAAGATAAAAAAGGGAATTCTAAAAATTTAGAGTTGGCCCTGGATGTATCTCAAGAACGGGAATCAACTAGTGTGTGTTTCAATGATATGGAAGAGTTAGCCTCAGAAGTTGCTAAATTGATTACACCCCATCTAGACACAAAAATTAAACAGGAAATTAAATCTGAGATTTCAAATCTGATGGTAGAAGTTAGGCAGTTTACAGCCAGAATGGAGGAGGTAGAGACAAGAGTCTCTGATTTGGAAGACATAGTGAATCTCTTTGTTCCTTCTACAATAGCACATGGTAAAGCCATTGCTCAGTTACAGTCTAGAATTGAAGATCTGGAAGATCGATCGAGACGCAATAATTTGAGAGTCATTGGAAACTTCAGATTTTCAAGACAATGGCCTTTGTTTCTGTTACCCTACCTCAGACACTCTTTATTCCCCCTCCTGTTCCATTTCAGATAGAAAGAGTTCACAGAATTGGTTCTGTGAGAGAAAATTCTGCAGAAGTCAAGTCGAGACCTATTTTTAAATTTGTCAATTATCAAGATAAAATGCTGTATTTGAAATATTATAGGAAATTTACTTCTCTTCTGATTGGTCCACATAAGATCTTGATTTTCCAAGATTTCTCCTCGGAGACGTCATCTAAAAGAAGAGAAATGTTCCCATTTTATGCTAAACTGATGAAAGTAGGTTGTAATGTTAGACTTAGCTGTCCTGCTAAATTGATAGTCAATAAAGAAGGGGTGTCTTACACTTTAAATAAGGTGAACGAAGCTGTTTCCTTTTGCAAAGAGATGGGGGTATTATAATGGAGTGTGCTGTTTGGGGGCAATTTCCCAGTTACATTTTTTCTTGACTAAAGGATGAAGTTTGTTTGTATATTTTCTGTGATTTTAGTTAGTTTTTTTTTTTTTTTATTTACCTCCTTTTATTAATTCATTTTATTTTTTTCCCCTCCCTCCCCATTTCACCCCACTCCCTCCCTAGCCGCAAGTGTAATCTGAACTTATGGCGGCAACTTTTAAATTAGTATCTTGGAATGTTGGCGGCATAACCTCCCCAATAAAAAGGAAGTCAATAATTAAGCAGCTTGGTAAATCCAAGCCTGATATTGCCTTCTTACAGGAAATTCATCTAAAAACCAACTGAAATTTCCAAACTTCAGACAAAATAGGTTGGGGGAAGTTATTGCCGCCCCATATAATTCGCGGAAAAGAGGAGTGGCCATCCTTTTTAATAAATCTCTAGAGTATACGATAGATTCAAATATTTCTGATCCAAAAGGTCGTTTTCAAATTATAGAGATAACATATAACCAAGCAAGTTTTATTTTATGTAATATATATGGTCCTAATAATGTGGACAGAGAATTCTGGAACAAGTTGACACTCCTTTTACATAAATATATTGGTCAGAACCTCAGTGGCGGGAGATCTTAATTTAATATCGGATCTTAAATTAGATAGATACAGTAAGACAGTACAGGGTTTTAGGGATAGGAAGACTCTTATTTTACCGAAGTTTTGTTCACATTTAGGTCTGATCGATATCTGGCGCATTCAGAACCCAGATGTAAAATCTTATACTTGTGTTTCTAAAAGGCATCAATCCTTGTCCAGAATTGACCTGTTTCTGATTGCAGATTCCTTGATTGGGGATATAGTAATTTTCGGATCACGCAACTATCTCAATTGAGCTTAATGCCTCTTCTATACATCCTTTCCGTTATCAGCGTTTTTACTTCCCAAAATACCTAGTATATATTAATTTTCAAAACTGGCTTAAAGAGGAATGGAGGGCCTTTTATAGGCATAATATTGACTATGTGGATAAGCCTGAAGTGTTTTGGGAAGCTGCTAAGGCGGTTCTAAGAGGGAATATTAAAGCCCATATCTGTTATCTTAAAAAAAGGTTTAATCAACAAGAAATCCAGAGGTCCAATCAGGTTAAAAATTCATATAGAGCATATTTAGGCAAGCCATCTAATTATTGCTGGCATAGATATATCAATGCTAAGGCCGCTCGAGACATTTTCATTAAACAGAAAACCATTCTAGAAAATCAACAACAAAACTTTATATGGGGGTTTTGTGGGCAGGTCTGCCAAATTTATCGCTAGAATTACGAAAGTAGTTAATAGGAATAGCATAGTGGTAAGGACAGATTTACTAATAACGCTGATATAGAAAGAACATTTAAGTACTTTAAAGAGCTATATAAATGTGAGGATCCGGAGGTAGATAAGAAAAAGGTATTTTGGGATAAAATTAAGTGTCCTAAACTTCCGGTAGAGAGTCTGGCGGAAATTAATTGCCCCATTTCAGAGGCAGAAATATCAGAAGCCATTAAGGCTGCGAAAATTAATAAAGCGGCCGGCCGGACAGAAATCTCTCCCATATTAAATAAACTAATATGTATTTTCAAAATAATTTCAAATGCTCTCCGTACTTTACGGCTGCCAATATATCTCCGATTCCAAAAAAATATAAAAATACAGAACTAAAAGTCTTTGTATAGACCTATATCAGTGTTGATCGCTGATTACAAGCTATTAACTTCAATTATAGCAAATAGATTAAAGCCCCATCTAGGTCTAATTCTACATGAAAATCAATCCGGTTTCATGGCTGGGAGGAACCCGGTAAAAAACATGCATAAGGTAATGACACTGCTTGATTTCTTTTGGAAGAAATTTAAGGTAACTAGGCATAGTGATATTTCGGATTTGGCATTGACGGTGGACGCAGAAAAAGCCTTCGATCAGATTTCCTGGAAGCATCTCTTTCTTTAGATCAATTTGGTTTGACCGGTCATTTTAATAATTTTATCCGTTTAATATATACCTCACCAACTTCTGCCCTTATTAATGGCGAGATCTCTCAACGGCTAGTTTTACAAAGGGGCACCAGACAAGGTTGCCCACTCTCTCCTTGACTTTTTAATGTTTCTATAGAACCATTGACGATCTCCGTCAACAACTCGAGGGCATTCATTTAAAAAAAAATCAGAAATTGGTGTTACTTTATGCTGATGATTTACTACTGTTTTTGAGCAACATTAAGAAAAAAAAACTTACCATTCCTTCTTGATACTGTAACAATATTTGGTCAAATTTCTGGCTATAAAATGAACTTGTCTAAATCTGAACTTATGTGGCTGCATAAAAAAGGGCCACAGTATTAAGCATCCATTTCTTGAAACCTCCCAGATCAACTATTTAGGGATTAGGCCAAGTCCGAACCCTGAAGAGTGGTATAATTTGAATTTCCCGAGAAGCTTTGATAATTGTAGGAGGAAGATCGAGGAATGGGTTAAGCTTCCTATTTCATTAACAGCACGTGTTATGTTGATCAAGACCTTACTGTTTCCCAAATTATATTTAATACAGAATATTCCGGTCAATATACATAAATCTGACATAATAAAATATAATAAATGTTGTTCCAAGTTCATCTGGAAAGGGGCTAAAGCACGTATTGCGGTGCATCGTCTTACGATTCCCAAATCTGCTGCTGGTTTAGCTTTACCAAATATTCAATCTTATTGTCTCGCGGCATGCGTTAAGATTGCGATAGATTGGGTTACTGAGCAGGAACAGGTATCTTCCCTGTTATGGGAAGCATCATTAGTAAAGCCTTTTCAACTGAACGCCATTTTGCATTGCCCTATAACCTCGTTGCCTTCTTCGGTCTATGAACTAATAACGATGAAAAATATCATAGCGTGGCAGAAAGTTTGTGCCGAGGTAGGCTGTTCTCCATACATTTCAAAATTCCTATCCATTACAGGCAACCCTAATTTTGCACCTGGGTAACCAAACAATGGGCTAATAAAGGCTTGAAATATGTCATGCAAATTTTAAATTTGGATTTTTCTCCTCTAGCTTTTTCTGATTTACAGCAACAATATGGGCTTGGTAATCAAGATTTTTATGCATATTTACAGTTAAGGCATTATTGTACGGAATTAAGACAACATTTTGGCCTAAACTGGGCGCTTGCAGACCTTCAGAGTAGAATTAATTCATATCAATTAGGTATTTACTCAATTTCGTCTCTCTATGTATTACTCAATCAACGACTCATTGGAGCAATTGGAATTTATAGCTTTCAAATAGACAAGGCACTTCCCTGATACACAAGTAATAATTGATACGTTTAAAATAACTGAGAAAGCCTGGGTCCTGACGCCATGGAGAGAATCCCAGATTAAGATCATCTTAATGACATTTAACACCAGATAACCTATCTAGTTGGTATAGGAAAAGTATTGTATGTTCCAGATGTAGTGCGTCCAGTGCAGATCTATCACTGTTTCTGGGCATGCCCAAAAAAATTGTACAATTCTGGGCTAAAGTGTCGTATTGGATGAATACAACTATTGTTGGATTTCTATATTCATCTATTGGCAATATTTTTTCTAGCAAAATTTCAAGGAATTTATAAAAACTAAGTTAATTAATACGATTATATTTTTAGGATGGAATCTTATCCTAAGATCTTGGAAAGCACAAGCAGCACCTAGGACTGATAGATCTTAAAAAGGCCCTGACTGCGCAGTGTAATTTACAGAATCTTACCGATGCCCAATTAGAGGTATTTTTGAAACATTGAAAAGTGTATATCCTATCACTTCCTGAGGCGGTGAAAATTTCTTTAGTTAAACCTGTAATAAAATCAGCATACGTCCAATTGCAGATATATGCTGGGTACCTACCCAGGATTTGGTTGTCATCTTAATTAGAGTGTGGTGAAGGGGTTGGTGGTGAACTGGGGGGAGAGGGCCCTTTCTCCCCCCCCCCCCCACTTTATTTTTTTCTCTCTGGTTGTAGTTTTAGGTTTATGAGTATGTGTTTTTTTTTATGTAATAGGCAAAAAATCCCATAGTAGAGAATGACATTTTTGACCAATAGCAAATGTTTTGTGTAGCTCTTATTGGGTCCTGCGTGACGCCATAACGCTTTGATTGTTTCTGAATATACAGTATTGTTTCTCTCTATTGACGGTTAAATAAAGATTTTAAAAAAAGGAAGAAAAAAAAGAAGAAAAAAAAATAGACTCCAAGGAGGAGAAATTTATTTAATGACAGGCTTAAAGTGAAGGTCAATTTTCACCAATGAGTGCCCGGTTTTTAAAAATACTTTTAAAAACAGGGGCACTTTCATTGATGAAAATTAACATAGCACTGTATTTGAAGAAATACTTACCTTTTACTTCTGCAAAGCCGGATCGACGATCCCCCTCCTTCTTCTTCCTGCTGTAGACCACAGCAATGACGAAACTGGCTTCCTCCAATCACAGCCAGGCATCACGAGCTGGACGCTCTGGGGTGCAAGCCATTATTGGAGGAAGCCGGTTTTCGTCATTTCTGACGTCACTACAGAGGAACTGAGGCTGAGATCGGTGATCCGGTTTTGCAGGAGTAAAAGGTACGTATTTCTTAAAATCCAGTGCAATGTTAATTTTCATCAATGAAAGTGCCCCTGTTTTTAAAAGTATTTTTAAAAACCGGGCACTCATTGATGAAAATTGACCTTCACTTTAATACGAACTAAAGCCTGTACAAAACAGTGAATATCAGGATGTTTAGCAATCTTTCTGTGAAATATAAAAAAGAGCAGAGATTTGTCCATTCAAAGAACTTGCAGACAAACCCTTATCCAAACCATCCTGAAGAAACTGTAAAATTCTAGGAATTCTAAAAGAATGCCCAGAGAATTTATGAGAAGAACACCATGAAACGTAAGTCTTCCAAACTAAGTAATAAATCTTTCTAGACACAGATTTACGAGCTTGCAACATAGTATTAATCACTTACTCAGAGAAACCTCTATGACTTAGCACTAAGCATTCAATTTCCATACCTTCAAATTTAATGATTTGAGATCCTGATGAAAATACGGACCTTGAGATAGGTCTGGCCTTAACGGAAGTGGCCAAGGTTGGCAACTGGACATCCGAACAAGATCCGCATACCAAAATCTGTGTGGCCATGCTTGAGCAACCAGCAACACAAACGATTGTTCCATGATGATTTTGGAGATCACTCTTGGAAGAAGAACTAGAGGCGGGAAAATATAAGCAGGTTGATAACACCAAGGAAGTGTCAGCGCATCCACTGCTTCTGCCTGAGCATCCCAGGACAGGTATCTGGGAAGCTTCTTGTTTAGATGAGAGGCCATCAGATCTATCTCTGGAAGACCCCACATGTTAACAATCTGAGAAAACACATCTGGATGGAGAGACCATCTCCCCTGGATGTAAAGTCTGACGGCTGAGATAATCCGCCTCCCAATTGTCTACACCCGAGATATGCACCGCAGAGATTAGACAGGAGCTGGATTCCGCCCAAGCTAGTATCCGAGATACTTCTTCCATAGTTTGTGGACTGCGAGTCCCACCCTGATGATTGACATATGCCACAGTTGTGATATTGTCTGTCTGAAAACAAATGAATGGTTCTCTCCAACAGAAGCCAAAACTGAAGAGCTCTGAGAATTGCATGGAGTTCTAAAATATTGATGGGTAATCTCGCCTCTTGAGATTTCCAAACCCCTTGCGCTGTCAGAGATCCCCAAACAATTCCCCCAACCTGAAAGACTTGCATCTGTAGTGATCACAGTCCAGGTTGGCCTAACAAAGGAAGCCCCTTTAACTAAACGCTGGTGATTTAACCACGTCAGAGTGGCGAACATTGGGATTTAAGGATATTAATTGTGATATTGTATAATCCCTGCACCATTGATTCAGCATACAAAGCTGGAGAGGTCTCATGTGAAAACAAGCAAAAAGAATCGCGTCCAATGCTGCAGTCATGAGGCCTAAAACTTCCATGCACATAGCCACTGAAGGGAATGACTGAGACTGAAGGTGCTGACAAGCTGCAACCAATTTCAAACGTCTCTTGTCTGTTAGAGACAGAGTCATGGACACTGAATCTATCTGGAAACCTAAAAAGGTGACCCTTGTCTGAGGAATCAAGAAACTTTCTAGTAAATTGATTCTCCAACCATGTCTTTGAAGAAACACTAGTTGATTTGTGTGAGATTTTGCAGAACGTAAAGACTGAGCTAGTACCAAGATATCGTCCAAATAAGGAACCACCACAATACCCTGTTCTCTGATTACAGAGAGTAGGGCACCTAGAACATTTGAAAATATTCTTGGAGCTGTTGCTAGGCCAAATGGAAGAGCAACAAATTGATAATGCTTGTCTAGAAGAGAGAATCTCAGGAACTGATAATGTTCTGGATGAATCGGAATATGAAGGTTAGCATCCTGCAAGACTATTGTGGACATATGTCCTTGTTGAACAAAAGGCAGAATAGTCCTAAAAGTCATCTTGAAAGTTGGAACTCTTACATAACGATTCAAAATTTTCAGATCCAGAACTGGTCTGAATGAGTTTTCCTTCTGTGGGACAATGAATAGATTTGAATAAAACCCCAGACCTTGTTCCTGAAAAGGAACTGGCATGATTACCCCTGAAGACTCCAGGTCTGAAACACTTCAGGAAAGCCTGAGCTTTTACTGGATTTGCAGGGATACGTGAGAGAAAAAATCTTCTCACAGGAGGTCTTACTCTGAATCCTATTCGATACCCTTGAGAGACAATGCTCTGAATCCATTGATTTTGGACAGAACTTATCCAAATATCCTTGAAAAAAAATGAGGGCCGCACCTTCATGCGGATTTAGGGGCTGACTTTGGTTTCTTAAAAGGCTTGGATTTATTCCAATTTGAGGAAGGCTTCCAATTGGAAACAGATTCCTTGGGGGAAGGATTAGATTTTTGTTCCTTATTTTGATGAAAGGAACGAAAACGGTTAGAAGCTTTAGATTTACCCTTAGGTTTTTTATCCTGAGGCAGAAAAACTCCCTTTCCCCCAGTAACAGTTGAAATAATAGAATCCAACTGAGAACCAAAAAAATTATTACCTTGGAAAGAAAGATAGTAATCTAGACTTAGATGTCACATCAGCATTCCAAGATTTAAGCCACAAAGCTCTTCTAGCTAAAATAGCTAAAGACTTGGATCTAATATCAAAAATGGCATCACAAATAAAATGATTAGCATGTTGCAGTAAGCTAACAATGCTAGACATGTCAGGATCCAATTCTAGTTGCACTAAATTCTCCAACCAAAAAGTTGATGCAGCCGCAACATCAGCCAAAGTAATTGCAGGCCTGAGAAGATGACTTGGATATAGATAGGAAACCCTATCTAAAGGATCTTTAAAAGAAGTACTTCCATAGGAATAGTGGTACGTTTAGCAAGAGTAGAAATAGCCCCATCAACCTTGGGGATCTTTTCCCAAAAACTCTATAGAAATTGCTGGTAACGGATAAAAAAAAATTAAAACCTTGGAGGAATAAGAGGAGTACCTGGCTTATACCATTCCTTAGAAATCATATCAGAAATAGCATCAGGAATAGGAAAAACCTCTGGAGTAACCACAGGAGGTTTAAAAAACAGAATTTATGCATACCTGATAAATTACTTTCTCCAACGGTGTGTCCGGTCCACGGCGTCATCCTTACTTGTGGGATCTCTTCCCCAACAGGAAATGGCAAAGAGTCCCAGCAAAGCTGGCCATATAGTCCCTCCTAGGCTCCGCCCACCCCAGTCATTCGACCGACGGACAGGAGGAAATATATATAGGAGAAACCATATGGTACCGTGGTGACTGTAGTTAGAGAAAATAATTCATCAGACCTGATTAAAAAACCAGGGCGGGCCGTGGACCGGATACACCGTTGGAGAAAGTAATTTATCAGGTAAGCATAAATTCTGTTTTCTCCAACATTGGTGTGTCCGGTCCACGGCGTCATCCTTACTTGTGGGAACCAATACCAAAGCTTTAGGACACGGATGAAGGGGGGAGCAAATCAGGTTACCTAAACGGAAGGCACCACAGCTTCCAAAACCTCTCCCAAAAACAGCCTCCGAAGAAGCAAAAGTATCAAATTTATAAAATTTGGCAAAAGTGTGCAGTGAAGACCAAGTCGCTGCCTTACATATCTGATCAACAGAAGCCTCGTTCTTGAAGGCCCATGTGGAAGCCACAGCCCTAGTGGAGTGAGCTGTGATTCTTTCAGGAGGCTGCCGTCCGGCAATCTCATAAGCCAATCGGATGATGCTTTTAAGCCAAAAGGAAAGAGGGAGAAGTCGCTTTTTGACCTCTCCTTTTACCAGAATAAACAACAAACAAAGAAGAAGTTTGTCTGAAATCTTTTGTAGCCTCTAAATAGAATTTTAGAGCACGGACTACGTCCAAATTGTGTAACAAACGTTCCTTCTTTGAAACTGGATTCGGACATAAAGAAGGTACAACTATCTCCTGGTTAATATTTTTGTTAGAAACAACCTTAGGAAGAAAACCAGGCTTAGTACGCAAAACCACCTTATCTGCATGGAACACTAGATAAGGAGGAGAACACTGCTGAGCAGATAACTCTGAAACTCTTCTAGCAGAAGAAATTGCAACCAAAAACAAAACTTTCCAAGATAGTAACTTAATATCTATGGAATGTAAAGGTTCAAACGGAACCCCTTGAAGAACTGAAAGAACTAGATTTAGACTCCAGGGAGGAGTCAAAGGTCTGTAAACAGGCTTGATCCTAACCAGAGCCTGAACAAATGCTTGAACATCTGGCACAGCTGCCAGTCTTTTGTGTAGTAAGACAGATAAAGCAGAGATCTGTCCCTTTAGAGAACTTGCAGATAATCCTTTCTCCAAACCTTCTTGTAGAAAGGAGAGAATCTTAGGAATTTTTATCTTATTCCATGGGAATCCTTTGGATTCACACCAACAGATATATCTTTTCCATATTTTATGATAAATCTTTCTAGTTACCGGTTTTCTGGCCTGAACCAGAGTATCTATCACAGAATCTGAAAACCCACGCTTCGATAGAATCAAGCGTTCAATCTCCAAGCCGTCAGCTGGAGGGAAACCAGATTTGGATGTTCGAATGGACCCTGAACAAGAAGGTCCTGTCTCAAAGGTAGCTTCCATGGTGGAACCGATGACATATTCACCAGGTCTGCATACCAAGTCCTGCGTGGCCACGCAGGAGCTATCAAGATCACCGAGGCCCTCTCCTGATTGATCCTGGCTACCAGCCTGGGGATGAGAGGAAACGGTGGAAATACATAAGCTAGGTTGAAGGTCCAAGGTGCTACTAGTGCATCTACTAGAGTCGCCTTGGGATCCCTGGATCTGGACCCGTAGCAAGGAACCTTGAAGTTCTGACGAGACGTCATCAGATCCATGTCTGGAATGCCCCATAATTGAGTTATTTGGGCAAAGATCTCCGGATGGAGTTCCCACTCCCCCGGATGGAATGTCTGACGACTCAGAAAATCCGCCTCCCAGTTTTCCACACCTGGGATGTGGATCGCAGACAGGTGGCAGGAGTGATCCTCCGCCCATTGAATTATTTTGGTCACTTCTTTCATCGCCAGGGAACTCCTTGTTCCCCCCTGATGATTGATATACGCAACGGTCGTCATGATGTCTGATTGGAACCTTATGAATCTGGCCTTTGCTAGTTGAGGCCAAGCCCTGAGAGCATTGAATATCGCTCTCAGTTCCAGAATGTTTATCGGGAGAAGAGACTTCCCGAGACCATAGACCCTGAGCTTTCAGGGATTCCCAGACCGCGCCCCAGCCCACTAGACTGGCGTCGGTCGTGACAATGACCCACTCTGGTCTGCGGAAGCTCATTCCCTGGGACAGATGGTCCAGGGTCAGCCACCAACGGAGTGAATCTCTGGTCTTCTGATCTACTTGAATCATTGGAGACAAGTCTGTATAGTCCCCATTCCACTGTTTGAGTATGCACAGTTGTAATGGTCTTAGATGAATTCGTGCAAAAGGAACTATGTCCATTGCTGCAACCATCAACCCTACTACTTCCATGCACTGCGCTATGGAAGGACGAGGAACAGAATGAAGAACTTGACAAGTGCTTAGAAGTTTTGACTTTCTGACCTCTGTCAGAAAAATCCTCATTTCTAAGGAATCTATTATTGTTCCCAAGAAGGGAACTCTTGTCGACGGAGACAGAGAACTTTTTTCTATGTTCACCTTCCATCCGTGTGATCTGAGAAAGGCCAGAACGATGTCTGTATGAGCCTTTGCTTTTGACAGGGACGACGCTTGTATTAGAATGTCGTCCAAGTAAGGTACTACTGCAATGCCCCTCGGTCTTAGAACCGCTAGAAGGGACCCTAGTACCTTTGTGAAAATCCTTGGAGCAGTGGCTAACTCGAATGGGAGGGCCACAAACTGGTAATGCTTGTCCAGAAAAGCGAACCTTAGGAACTGATGATGTTCTTTGTGGATAGGAATATGTAGGTACGCATCCTTTAGATCCACGGTAGTCATAAATTGACTTTCCTGGATAGTGGGTAGAATCGTCCGAATGGTTTCCATCTTGAACGATGGTACCCTGAGAAATTTGTTTAGGATCTTCAAATCCAAAATTGGTCTGAAAGTTCCCTCTTTTTTGGGAACTACGAACAGATTGGAATAAAATCCCATTCCTTGTTCCTTTATTGGAACTGGGTGTATCACTCCCATCTTTAACAGGTCTTCTACACAATGTAAGAACGCCTGTCTCTTTATTTGGTTTGAGGATAAGTGAGACATGTGGAACCTTCCCCTTGGGGGTAGTTCCCTGAAATCCAGGAGATAGCCCTGAGAAACAGAATTTATGTTTACCTGATAAATTACTTTCTCCAACATAGGTGTGTCCGGTCCACGGCGTCATCCTTACTTGTGGGATATTCTCTTCCCCAACAGGAAATGGCAAAGAGCCCAGCAAAGCTGGTCACATGATCCCTCCTAGGCTCCGCCTACCCCAGTCATTCGACCGACGTTAAGGAGGAATATTAGCATAGGAGAAACCATATGGTACCGTGGTGACTGTAGTTAAAGAAAATAAATTATCAGACCTGATTAAAAAAACCAGGGCGGGCCGTGGACCGGACACACCGTTGGAGAAAGTAATTTATCAGGTAAACATAAATTCTGTTTTCTCCAACATAGGTGTGTCCGGTCCACGGCGTCATCCTTACTTGTGGGAACCAATACCAAAGCTTTAGGACACGGATGAAGGGAGGGAGCAAATCAGGTCACCTAAATGGAAGGCACCACGGCTTGCAAAACCTCTCTCCCAAAAATAGCCTCAGAAGAAGCAAAAGTATCAAACTTGTAAAATTTGGTAAAAGTGTGCAGTGAAGACCAAGTCGCTGCCCTACATATCTGATCAACAGAAGCCTCGTTCTTGAAGGCCCATGTGGAAGCCACAGCCCTAGTGGAATGAGCTGTGATTCTTTCGGGAGGCTGCCGTCCGGCAGTCTCGTAAGCCAATCTGATGATGCTTTTAATCCAAAAAGAGAGAGAGGTAGAAGTTGCTTTTTGACCTCTCCTTTTACCGGAATAAACAACAAACAAGGAAGATGTTTGTCTAAAATCCTTTGTAGCATCTAAATAAAATTTTAGAGCGCGAACAACATCCAAATTGTGCAACAAACGTTCCTTCTTTGAAACTGGTTTCGGACACAGAGAAGGTACGATAATCTCCTGGTTAATGTTTTTGTTAGAAACAACTTTTGGAAGAAAACCAGGTTTAGTACGTAAAACCACCTTATCTGCATGGAACACCAGATAAGGAGGAGAACACTGCAGAGCAGATAATTCTGAAACTCTTCTAGCAGAAGAAATTGCAACTAAAAACAAAACTTTCCAAGATAATAACTTAATATCAACGGAATGTAAGGGTTCAAACGGAACCCCCTGAAGAACTGAAAGAACTAAATTGAGACTCCAAGGAGGAGTCAAAGGTTTGTAAACAGGCTTAATTCTAACCAGAGCCTGAACAAAGGCTTGAACATCTGGCACAGCTGCCAGCTTTTTGTGAAGTAACACAGACAAGGCAGAAATCTGTCCCTTCAGGGAACTTGCAGACAATCCTTTTTCCAATCCTTCTTGAAGGAAGGATAGAATCTTAGGAATCTTAACCTTATCCCAAGGGAATCCTTTAGATTCACACCAACAGATATATTTTTTCCAAATTTTGTGGTAAATCTTTCTAGTTACAGGCTTTCTGGCCTGAACCAGAGTATCGATAACAGAATCTGAGAACCCTCGCTTCGATAGGATCAAGCGTTCAATCTCCAAGCAGACAGCTGGAGTGAAACCAGGTTCGGATGTTCGAACGGACCCTGAACAAGAAGGTCTCGTCTCAAAGGTAGCTTCCAAGGTGGAGCCGATGACATATTCACCAGATCTGCATACCAAGTCCTGCGTGGCCACGCAGGAGCTATCAAGATCACCGACGCCCTCTCCTGATTGATCCTGGCTACCAGCCTGGGGATGAGAGGAAACGGCGGGAACACATAAGCTAGTTTGAAGGTCCAAGGTGCTACTAGTGCATCCACTAGAGCCGCCTTGGGATCCCTGGATCTGGACCCGTAGCAAGGAACTTAGAAGTTCTGACGAGAGGCCATCAGATCCATGTCTGGAATGCCCCACAGCTGAGTGACTTGGGCAAAGATTTCCGGATGGAGTTCCCACTCCCCCGGATGCAATGTCTGACGACTCAGAAAATCCGCTTCCCAATTTTCCACTCCTGGGAGGTGGATAGCAGACAGGTGGCAGGAGTGAGACTCCGCCCATAGAATGATTTTGGTCACTTCTTCCATCGCCAGGGAACTCCTTGTTCCCCCCTGATGGTTGATGTACGCAACAGTTGTCATGTTGTCTGATTGAAACCGTATGAACTTGGCCCTCGCTAGCTGAGGCCAAGCCTTGAGAGCATTGAATATCGCTCTCAGTTCCAGAATATTTATCGGTAGAAGAGATTCTTCCCGAGACCAAAGACCCTGAGCTTTCAGGGATCCCCAGACCGCGCCCCAGCCCATCAGACTGGCGTCGGTCGTGACAATGACCCACTCTGGTCTGCGGAATGTCATCCCTCGTGACAGGTTGTCCAGGGACAGCCACCAACGGAGTGAGTCTCTGGTCTTCTGATTTACTTGTATCTTCGGAGACAAGTCTGTATAGTCCCCATTCCACTGACTGAGCATGCACAGTTGTAATGGTCTTAGATGAATGCGTGCAAAAGGAACTATGTCCATTGCCGCTACCATCAACCCGATCACTTCCATGCACTGAGCTATGGAAGGGAGAGGAACGGAATGAAGTATCCGACAAGAGTCTAGAAGCTTTGTTTTTCTGGCCTCTGTCAGAAATATCCTCATTTCTAAGGAGTCTATTATTGTTCCCAAGAAGGGAACCCTTGTTGACGGAGATAGAGTACTCTTTTCCACGTTCACTTTCCATCCGTGAGATCTGAGAAAGGCCAGGACTATGTCCGTGTGAGCTTTTGCTTGAGTAAGGGACGACGCTTGAATTAGAATGTCGTCCAAGTAAGGTACTACAGCAATGCCCCTTGGTCTTAGCACAGCTAGAAGGGACCCTAGTACCTTTGTGAAAATCCTTGGAGCAGTGGCTAATCCGAAAGGAAGCGCCACGAACTGGTAATGCTTGTCCAGGAATGCGAACCTTAGGAACCGATGATGTTCCTTGTGGATAGGAATATGTAGATACGCATCCTTTAAATCCACCGTGGTCATGAATTGACCTTCCTGGATGGAAGGAAGAATAGTTCGAATGGTTTCCATCTTGAACGATGGAACCTTGAGAAACTTGTTTAAGATCTTGAGATCTAAGATTGGTCTGAACGTTCCCTCTTTTTTGGGAACTATGAACAGATTGGAGTAGAACCCCATCCCTTGTTCTCTTAATGGAACAGGATGAATCACTCCCATTTTTAACAGGTCTTCTACACAATGTAAGAATGCCTGTCTTTTTATGTGGTCTGAAGACAACTGAGACCTGTGGAACCTCCCCCTTGGGGGAAGCCCCTTGAATTCCAGAAGATAACCTTGGGAGACTATTTCTAGTGCCCAAGGATCCAGAACATCTCTTGCCCAAGCCTGAGCGAAGAGAGAGAGTCTGCCCCCCACCAGATCCGGTCCCGGATCGGGGGCCAACATTTCATGCTGTCTTGGTAGCAGTGGCAGGTTTCTTGGCCTGTTTTCCCTTGTTCCAGCCTTGCATTGGTCTCCAAGCTGGCTTGGCTTGAGAAGTATTACCCTCTTGCTTAGAGGACGTAGCACTTTGGGCTGGTCCGTTTCTACGAAAGGGACGAAAATTAGGATTATTTTTTGTCTTGAAAGGCCGATCCTGAGGAAGGGCGTGGCCCTTACCCCCAGTGATATCAGAGATAATCTCTTTCAAGTCAGGGCCAAACAGCGTTTTCCCCTTGAAAGGAATGTTAAGTAGCTTGTTCTTGGAAGACGCATCAGCCGACCAAGATTTCAACCAAAGCGCTCTGCGCGCCACAATAGCAAACCCAGAATTCTTAGCCGCTAATCTAGCCAATTGCAAAGTGGCGTCTAGGGTAAAAGAATTAGCCAATTTGAGAGCATTGATTCTGTCCATAATCTCCTCATAAGGAGGAGAATCACTATCGACCGCCTTTATCAGCTCATCGAACCAGAAACATGCGGCTGTAGCGACAGGGACAATGCATGAAATTGGTTGTAGAAGGTAACCTTGCTGAACAAACATTTTTTTAAGCAAACCTTCTAATTTTTTATCCATAGGATCTTTGAAAGCACAACTATCCTCTATGGGTATAGTGGTGCGTTTGTTTAAAGTGGAAACCGCTCCCTCGACCTTGGGGACTGTCTGCCATAAGTCCTTTCTGGGGTCGACCATAGGAAACAATTTTTTAAATATGGGGGGAGGGACGAAAGGAATACCGGGCCTTTCCCATTCTTTATTAACAATGTCCGCCACCCGCTTGGGTATAGGAAAAGCTTCTGGGAGCCCCGGCACCTCTAGGAACTTGTCCATTTTACAAAGTTTCTCTGGGATGACCAACTTTTCACAATCATCCAGAGTGGATAATACCTCCTTAAGCAGAATGCGGAGATGTTCCAACTTAAATTTAAATGCAATCACATCAGGTTCAGCCTGTTGAGAAATGTTCCCTGAATCAGTAATTTCTCCCTCAGACAAAACCTCCCTGGCCCCATCAGACTGGGTTAGGGGCCCTTCAGAAATATTATTATCAGCGTCGTCATGCTCTTCAGTATCTAAAACAGAGCAGCCGCGCTTACGCTGATAAGTGTTCATTTTGGCTAAAATGTTTTTGACAGAATTATCCATTACAGCCGTTAATTGTTGCATAGTAAGGAGTATTGGCGCGCTAGATGTACTAGGGGCCTCCTGAGTGGGCAAGACTCGTGTAGACGAAGGAGGGAATGATGCAGTACCATGCTTACTCCCCTCACTTGAGGAATCATCTTGGGCATCATTGTCATTATCACATAAATCACATTTATTTAAATGAATAGGAATCCTGGCTTCCCCACATTCAGAACACAGTCTATCTGGTAGTTCAGACATGTTAAACAGGCATAAACTTGATAACAAAGTACAAAAAACGTTTTAAAATAAAACCGTTACTGTCACTTTAAATTTTAAACTGAACACACTTTATTACTGCAATTGCGAAAAACATGAAGGAATTGTTCAAAATTCACCAAATTTTCACCACAGTGTCTTAAAGCCTTAAAAGTATTGCACACCAAATTTGGAAGCTTTAACCCTTAAAATAACGGAACCGGAGCCGTTTTGAACTTTAACCCCTTTACAGTCCCTGGTATCTGCTTTGCTGAGACCCAACCAAGCCCAAAGGGGAATACGATACCAAATGACGCCTTCAGAAAGTCTTTTCTAAGTATCAGAGCTCCTCTCACATGCGACTGCATGCCATGCCTCTCAAAAACAAGTGCGCAACACCGGCGCGAAAATGAGGCTCTGCTTATGCTTTGGGAAAGCCCCTAAAGAATAAGGTGTCTAAACCAGTGCCTGCCGATATTATTATATCAAAATACCCAGATAAAATGATTCCTCAAGGCTAAATATGTGTTAATAATGAATCGATTTAGCCCAAAAAAAAGTCTACAGTTTTAATAAGCCCTTGTGAAGCCCTTATTTACGATCGTAATAAACATGGCTTACCGGATCCCATAGGGAAAATGACAGCTTCCAGCATTACATCGTCTTGTTAGAATGTGTCATACCTCAAGCAGCAAGAGACTGCACACTGTTCCCCCAACTGAAGTTAATTGCTCTCAACAGTCCTGTGTGGAACAGCCATGGATTTTAGTGACGGTTGCTAAAATCATTTTCCTCATACAAACAGAAATCTTCATCTCTTTTCTGTTTCTGAGTAAATAGTACATACCAGCACTATTTCAAAATAACAAACTCTTGATTGAATAATAAAAACTACAGTTAAACACTAAAAAACTCTAAGCCATCTCCGTGGAGATGTTGCCTGTACAACGGCAAAGAGAATGACTGGGGTAGGCGGAGCCTAGGAGGGATCATGTGACCAGCTTTGCTGGGCTCTTTGCCATTTCCTGTTGGGGAAGAGAATATCCCACAAGTAAGGATGACGCCGTGGACCGGACACACCTATGTTGGAGAAATCTTCATCCTTTTCTGTTTCAGAGTAAATAGTACATACCAGCACTATTTTAAAATAACAAACACTTGATAGAAGAATAAAAACTACATTTAAACACCAAAAAACTCTTAACCATCTCCGTGGAGATGTTGCCTGTGCAACGGCAAAGAGAATGACTGGGGTGGGCAGAGCCTAGGAGGGACTATATGGCCAGCTTTGCTGGGACTCTTTGCCATTTCCTGTTGGGGAAGAGATATCCCACAAGTAAGGATGACGCCGTGGACCGGACACACCAATGTTGGAGAAACAGCATTTAAACGTTAACTAGTCTAAACGTCAACAGGACTGGCTTCCTCAATATCCAAAGTAATTAACACTTCTTTTAACAAAGAACGAATATACTCCATTTTAAATAAATAAGTAGATTTGTCAGTGTCAATATCGGAGGAAGGATTTTCTGAATCAGATAGACCCTCATCAGAGGAGGATAATTCAGTATGTTGTCAGTCATTTGAAATTTCATCAACCTTATGAAAAGTTTTAAAAGACCTTTTACGTTTATTCGATGGCAGGAATGCAGACAAAGCCTTCTGAATAGAATCAGTAACAAATTCTTTAGCGGTCATAGGTATATCATGTACATAAGAAGTCAAAGGACCTGCAACCGTCAATGTACTATTACTGATGGATATATTGTCTGCATGTAAAAGTTTATCATGACAACTATTAGAAATGACATTCGTTGATATAATTTCCACAATCTTACAACAAATGCACTTAGCTTTGGTAGAACCGATGTCAGGCAGCAAAGTTCCAACAGATACTTCTGAGACAGAATCAGATTGTGACTTCTTGCAAAATGTAAAAGAAAAAACATATAAAGCAAAATTATCAATTTCCTTATGACAGTTTCAGGAATGGGAAAAAAAAAATGCAAATAGCATAGCCCACTGACATAGAAAAATGCAAGAGGCAAATAGCAATGGGGTAATAAATAATGAAAACATTTGGCGCCAAGTATGACGCACAACGTGACTGAAAAATTTTTGACGCCAACGACATCCGGAAATTACACTTGCGTCACTAACGACGCAACCCCGTGAAGAGACTCGGCATCAACTATGACGAACTTGCACCAACGGACATACTTTCGCGCCAAAAAAGTCTGGAACCAAGAATGACGCAATAAAGTCTAGCATTTGGCGCACCCGCGGGCCTAGTACTGCCTGCAATTTGCAAGAATATTTTAGTCAATCTGAAAAAAAGACTAAACCCCAGGTAAGAAAATTTTTTCTTAAAATGTTATTTTCCCCAAATATGAAACTGACAGTCTGCACAAGGAAATACATGAACCTGACTCATGGCAAATATAAGTACAATACATATATGTAGAACTTTATATAAATGCATAAAGTGCCAAATTATAGCTGGGGTGGTCTTAAGTAATAAAAAAACACTTACCGAAAAGACACCCATCCACATATAGCAGATTAGCCAAACCAGTACTGAAACAGTTATCAGTAGAGGTAATGGTATGAGTATTTCGTCGATCTGAAAAGGGAGGTAGGAGATGAATCTCTACGACCGGTAACAGAGAACCTATGAAAAAGACCCCCGTTAGAGAAATCATTGCATTCTATAGGCGATACTCCCTTCACATCCCTCTGACATTCGCTGCACTCAGAGGAATCCGGCTTCAACAATGCTGAAAAGCACATGTCAACGTAGAAATCTTAGCACAAACTTAATTCACCACCTCCATAGGAGGCAAAGTTTGTAAAACTGAATTGTGGGTGTGGTGAGGGGTATATTTATAGGCATTTTGAGGTTTGGGAAACACTGCCCCTCCTGGTAGGATTGTATATCCCATACGTCACTAGCTCATGGACTCTTGCCAATTACATGAAAGAAATAGAATCCCCAGAGGCGGATGGCTCAGTGGGCACCCGATCCCAAGGAACAGAGCACTCTAAAAACAGCATTCGGAACATAACTGATGGGCATGTATCACCTGGGCCAATTCATATTCTTCAAAGAAGTAGAGTCTGAATCAGACATCCGTCTCTAAGAATCCTCCATAAACTGGGACACTGCCGCCTCCAGAGAACAAGGATTTCTCAGTCGCCGCGCGGTCAGGAAAACGGAAATGGGATTACAAGGTAAACCGTGCAGTCCCTGCAAAAGTGTGCCCGACCGAAAAGGCAGCGTCACTAGACATAGGCCAATATGTTCCAAAAGAGCCATGAGCCAAAGCAACGCTACACAGTAGCAGACAGAATCACAAACATGATTATAACCCCCCCCCCCCGTTCAATAACCCCCCTCAGGAGATATTAACACGATTCCTAGATACAAAAAAGGAGTCTCACTGAGACCCTATATTAAAGTTAACCCCAAAAGGTTGTAGCCCTCTCGGATAAACAGTTGAAATTACAATACATCCATGATGAAAGTAAAATGAAACAATCTTACCGAAATCTACGCCGTGGAACACGGCCCTTCAAGTGAGACAGATAGTAGCGTCGCCTCTGCCATGGACTTGAGAGGAAAAAAAAAAAAGCAGGCAGCGAAACTGGTCAACGCTGATTGCTTGTGGAGCTGTTAATATGAGTCGGGATGGTTTCGCAGAAAGACACTCCCTGCATCTCCGGACTAACTTTCACCCAGGCTCTCACTGAGGCTGACAAGACTACTTAAAACTCCAGTCTCGTGCCAAAGAGTACTACCCTCCATAAGAGACCATCGAAAACTTCTGACACTTCTTTGCCAACCTCCTGAGACGAAAGGCAAAGAATGACTGGGGGGATGAGGGAAGTGGGAGGAGTATTTAAGCCTTTGGCTGGGGTGTCTGCCGCCTCATGGTGGCCAGGTTCTAATTTCCCAAAAGTAATGAATGCAGCTGTGGACTCTTTCCATTTATGAAAAAAAAAATAATAATAATTTAGAAAGTTGTTAAAAATTGAATGCTCCAAGTCAAAAAAAAAAAAAAAAAAAAAAGGTTTCATATCCCTTTAAAACAAAAACGCAGTTACTTCCTCTGAAATAAAAATCATAGTTAAAAAAAAAAAAAAAAAACAGAATTTATGTTTACCTGATAAATTTCTTTCTCCTACGGTGTGTCCGGTCCATGGCTTCATCCTTACTTGTGGGATATTCTCATTCCCTACAGGAAATGGCAAAGAGCACAGCAAAAGCTGTCCATATAGCCCCCCCTCTGGCTCCGCCCCCCAGTCATTCGACCAACGGTTAGGAGAAAAACAGAATTTATGTTTACCTGATAAATTACTTTCTCCAACATAGGTGTGTCCGGTCCACGGCGTCATCCTTACTTGTGGGATATTCTCTTCCCCAACAGGAAATGGCAAAGAGCCCAGCAAAGCTGGTCACATGATCCCTCCTAGGCTCCGCCCACCCCAGTCATTCGACCGACGTTAAGGAGGAATATTTGCATAGGAGAAACCATATGGTACCGTGGTGACTGTAGTTAAAGAAAATAAATTATCAGACCTGATTAAAAAAACCAGGGCGGGCCGTGGACCGGACACACCGTTGGAGAAAGTAATTTATCAGGTAAACATAAATTCTGTTTTCTCCAACATAGGTGTGTCCGGTCCACGGCGTCATCCTTACTTGTGGGAACCAATACCAAAGCTTTAGGACACGGATGAAGGGAGGGAGCAAATCAGGTCACCTAAATGGAAGGCACCACGGCTTGCAAAACCTTTCTCCCAAAAATAGCCTCAGAAGAAGCAAAAGTATCAAACTTGTAAAATTTGGTAAAAGTGTGCAGTGAAGACCAAGTCGCTGCCCTACATATCTGATCAACAGAAGCCTCGTTCTTGAAGGCCCATGTGGAAGCCACAGCCCTAGTGGAATGAGCTGTGATTCTTTCGGGAGGCTGCCGTCCGGCAGTCTCGTAAGCCAATCTGATGATGCTTTTAATCCAAAAAGAGAGAGAGGTAGAAGTTGCTTTTTGACCTCTCCTTTTACCAGAATAAACAACAAACAAGGAAGATGTTTGTCTAAAATCCTTTGTAGCATCTAAATAGAATTTTAGAGCGCGAACAACATCCAAATTGTGCAACAAACGTTCCTTCTTTGAAACTGGTTTCGGACACAGAGAAGGTACGATAATCTCCTGGTTAATGTTTTTGTTAAAAACAACTTTTGGAAGAAAACCAGGTTTAGTACGTAAAACCACCTTATCTGCATGGAACACCAGATAAGGAGGAGAACACTGCAGAGCAGATAATTCTGAAACTCTTCTAGCAGAAGAAATTGCAACTAAAAACAAAACTTTCCAAGATAATAACTTAATATCAACGGAATGCAAGGGTTCAAACGGAACCCCCTGAAGAACTGAAAGAACTAAATTGAGACTCCAAGGAGGAGTCAAAGGTTTGTAAACAGGCTTAATTCTAACCAGAGCCTGAACAAAGGCTTGAACATCTGGCACAGCAGCCAGTTTTTTGTGAAGTAACACCGACAAGGCAAAAATCTGTCCCTTCAGGGAACTTGCAGATAATCCTTTTTCCAATCCTTCTTGAAGGAAGGATAGAATCCTAGGAATCTTAACCTTGTCCCAAGAGAATCCTTTAGATTCACACCAACAGATATATTTTTTCCAAATTTTGTGGTAAATCTTTCTAGTTACAGGCTTTCTGGCCTGAACAAGAGTATCAATAACAGAATCTGAGAACCCTCGCTTCGATAAAATCAAGCGTTCAATCTCCAAGCAGTCAGCTGGAGTGAAACCAGATTCGGATGTTCGAACGGACCCTGAACAAGAAGGTCTCGTCTCAAAGGTAGCTTCCAAGGTGGAGCCGATGACATATTCACCAGATCTGCATACCAAGTCCTGCGTGGCCACGCAGGAGCTATCAAGATCACCGACGCCCTCTCCTGATTGATCCTGGCTACCAGCCTGGGGATGAGAGGAAACGGCGGGAACACATAAGCTAGTTTGAAGGTCCAAGGTGCTACTAGTGCATCCACTAGAGCCGCCTTGGGATCCCTGGATCTGGACCCGTAGCAAGGAACTTTGAAGTTCTGACGAGAGGCCATCAGATCCATGTCTGGAATGCCCCACAGCTGAGTGACTTGGGCAAAGATTTCCGGATGGAGTTCCCACTCCCCCGGATGCAATGTCTGACGACTCAGAAAATCCGCTTCCCAATTTTCCACTCCTGGGATGTGGATAGCAGACAGGTGGCAGGAGTGAGACTCCGCCCATAGAATGATTTTGGTCACTTCTTCCATCGCCAGGGAACTCCTTGTTCCCCCCTGATGGTTGATGTACGCAACAGTTGTCATGTTGTCTGATTGAAACCGTATGAACTTGGCCCTCGCTAGCTGAGGCCAAGCCTTGAGAGCATTGAATATCGCTCTCAGTTCCAGAATATTTATCGGTAGAAGAGATTCTTCCCGAGACCAAAGACCCTGAGCTTTCAGGGATCCCCAGACCGCGCCCCAGCCCATCAGACTGGCGTCGGTCGTGACAATGACCCACTCTGGTCTGCGGAATGTCATCCCTTGTGACAGGTTGTCCAGGGACAGCCACCAACGGAGTGAGTCTCTGGTCCTCTGATTTACTTGTATCTTCGGAGACAAGTCTGTATAGTCCCCATTCCACTGACTGAGCATGCACAGTTGTAATGGTCTTAGATGAATGCGCGCAAAGGGAACTATGTCCATTGCCGCTACCATCAACCCGATCACTTCCATGCACTGAGCTATGGAAGGAAGAGGAACGGAATGAAGTATCCGACAAGTGTCTAGAAGCTTTGTTTTTCTGGCCTCTGTCAGAAAAATCCTCATTTCTAAGGAGTCTATTATTGTTCCCAAGAAGGGAACCCTTGTTGACGGGGATAGAGAACTCTTTTCCACGTTCACTTTCCATCCGTGAGATCTGAGAAAGGCCAGGACAATGTCCGTGTGAGCCTTTGCTTGAGGAAGGGACGACGCTTGAATCAGAATGTCGTCCAAGTAAGGTACTACAGCAATGCCCCTTGGTTTTTAGCACAGCTAGAAGGGACCCTAGTACCTTTGTGAAAATCCTTGGAGCAGTGGCTAATCCGAAAGGAAGCGCCACGAACAGGTAATGTTTGTCCAGGAATGCGAACCTTAGGAACCGATGATGTTCCTTGTGGATAGGAATATGTAGATACGCATCCTTTAAATCCACCGTGGTCATGAATTGACCTTCCTGGATGGAAGGAAGAATAGTTCGAATGGTTTCCATCTTGAACGATGGAACCTTGAGAAACTTGTTTAAGATCTTGAGATCTAAGATTGGTCTGAACGTTCCCTCTTTTTTGGGAACTATGAACAGATTGGAGTAGAACCCCATCCCTTGTTCTCTTAATGGAACAGGATGAATCACTCCCATTTTTAACAGGTCTTCTACACAATGTAAGAATGCCTGTCTTTTTATGTGGTCTGAAGACAACTGAGACCTGTGGAACCTCCCCCTTGGGGGAAGTCCCTTGAATTCCAGAAGATAACCTTGGGAGACTATTTCTAGCGCCCAAGGATCCAGAACATCTCTTGCCCAAGCCTGAGCGAAGAGAGAGAGTCTGCCCCCCACCAGATCCGGTCCCGGATCGGGGGCCAACATTTCATGCTGTCTTGGTAGCAGTGGCAGGTTTCTTGGCCTGCTTTCCCTTGTTCCAGCCTTGCATTGGTCTCCAAGCTGGCTTGGCTTGAGAAGTATTACCCTCTTGCTTAGAGGACGTAGCACCTTGGGCTGGTCCGTTTCTACGAAAGGGACGAAAATTAGGTTTATTTTTTGCCTTGAAAGGCCGATCCTGAGGAAGGGCGTGGCCCTTACCCCCAGTGATATCAGAGATAATCTCTTTCAAGTCAGGGCCAAACAGCGTTTTCCCCTTGAAAGGAATGTTAAGTAGCTTGTTCTTGGAAGACGCATCAGCCGACCAAGATTTCAACCAAAGCGCTCTGCGCGCCACAATAGCAAACCCAGAATTCTTAGCCGCTAACCTAGCCAATTGCAAAGTGGCGTCTAGGGTGAAAGAATTAGCCAATTTGAGAGCATTGATTCTGTCCATAATCTCCTCCAAAGAAGGAGAATCACTATCGACCGCTCTTATCAGATCATCGAACCAGAAACATGCGGCTGTAGCGACAGGGACAATGCATGAAATTGGTTGTAGAAGGTAACCTTGCTGAACAAACATCTTTTTAAGCAAACCTAATTTTTTATCCATAGGATCTTTGAAAGCACAACTATCCTCTATGGGTATAGTGGTGCGTTTGTTTAAAGTGGAAACCGCTCCCTCGACCTTGGGGACTGTCTGCCATAAGTCCTTTCTGGGGTCGACCATAGGAAACAATTTTTTAAATATGGGGGGAGGGACGAAAGGAATACCGGGCCTTTCCCATTCTTTATTAACAATGTCCGCCACCCGCTTGGGTATAGGAAAAGCTTCTGGGAGCCCCGGCACCTCTAGGAACTTGTCCATTTTACATAGTTTCTCTGGGATGACCAACTTGTCACAATCATCCAGAGTGGATAATACCTCCTTAAGCAGAATGCGGAGATGTTCCAACTTAAATTTAAATGCAATCACATCAGGTTCAGCCTGTTGAGAAATGTTCCCTGAATCAGTAATTTCTCCCTCAGACAAAACCTCCCTGGCCCCATCAGACTGGGTTAGGGGCCCTTCAGAAATATTATCAGCGTCGTCATGCTCTTCAGTATCTAAAACAGAGCAGCCGCGCTTACGCTGATAAGTTCATTTTGGCTAAAATGTTTTTGACAGAATTATCCATTACAGCCGTTAATTGTTGCATAGTAAGGAGTATTGGCGCGCTAGATGTACTAGGGGCCTCCTGAGTGGGCAAGACTCGTGTAGACGAAGGAGGGAATGATGCAGTACCATGCTTACTCCCCTCACTTGAGGAATCATCTTGGGCATCATTGTCATTATCACATAAATCACATTTATTTAAATGAATAGGAATTCTGGCTTCCCCACATTCAGAACACAGTCTATCTGGTAGTTCAGACATGTTAAACAGGCATAAACTTGATAACAAAGTACAAAAAACGTTTTAAAATAAAACCGTTACTGTCACTTTAAATTTTAAACTGAACACACTTTATTACTGCAATTGCGAAAAAACATGAAGGAATTGTTCAAAATTCACCAAATTTTCACCACAGTGTCTTAAAGCCTTAAAAGTATTGCACACCAAATTTGGAAGCTTTAACCCTTAAAATAACGGAACCGGAGCCGTTTTGAACTTTAACCCCTTTACAGTCCCTGGTATCTGCTTTGCTGAGACCCAACCAAGCCCAAAGGGGAATACGATACCAAATGACGCCTTCAGAAAGTCTTTTCTAAGTATCAGAGCTCCTCTCACATGCGACTGCATGCCATGCCTCTCAAAAACAAGTGTGCAACACCGGCGCGAAAATGAGGCTCTGCTTATGCTTTGGGAAAGCCCCTAAAGAATAAGGTGTCTAAACCAGTGCCTGCCGATATTATTATATCAAAATACCCAGATAAAATGATTCCTCAAGGCTAAATATGTGTTAATAATGAATCGATTTAGCCCAAAAAAAGTCTACAGTTTTAATAAGCCCTTGTGAAGCCCTTATTTACGATCGTAATAAACATGGCTTACCGGATCCCATAGGGAAAATGACAGCTTCCAGCATTACATCGTCTTGTTAGAATGTGTCATACCTCAAGCAGCAAGAGACTGCACACTGTTCCCCCAACTGAAGTTAATTGCTCTCAACAGTCCTGTGTGGAACAGCCATGGATTTTAGTGACGGTTGCTAAAATCATTTTCCTCATACAAACAGAAATCTTCATCTCTTTTCTGTTTCTGAGTAAATAGTACATACCAGCACTATTTCAAAATAACAAACTCTTGATTGAATAATAAAAACTACAGTTAAACACTAAAAAACTCTAAGCCATCTCCGTGGAGATGTTGCCTGTACAACGGCAAAGAGAATGACTGGGGTGGGCGGAGCCTAGGAGGGATCATGTGACCAGCTTTGCTGGGCTCTTTGCCATTTCCTGTTGGGGAAGAGAATATCCCACAAGTAAGGATGACGCCGTGGACCGGACACACCTATGTTGGAGAAAAGGAGAAACTATAAGGTGCTGTGGTGACTGTAGTGTACAGAAAATAAAAATTTTAAACCTGACTAAAAGCCAGGGCAGGCCGTGGACCGGACACACCGTAGGAGAAAGAAATTTATCAGGTAAACATAAATTCTGTTTTCTCCTACATTGGTGTGTCCGGTCCACGGCTTCATCCTTACTTGTGGGAACCAATACCAAAGCTTTAGGACACGGATGAAGGGAGGGAACAAGTCAGGTAACCTAAACGGAAGGCACCACAGCTTGCAAAACCTCTCCCAAAAACAGCCTCCGAAGAAGCATAAGTATCGAATTTGGCAAAAGTATGCAGAGAAGACCAAGTCGCTGCCTTACAGATCTGTTCAACAGAAGCCTCATTCTTGAAGGCCCATGTGGAAGCCACAGCTCTAGTAGAGTGAGCTGTAATTCGTTCAGGAGGCTGCCGTCCGGCAGTCTCATAAGCAAATCGGATGATGCTTTTCAGCCAAAAAGAAAGAAGCAGCAGTAGCCTTCTGCCCTCTCCTCTTACCAGAATAGACGACAAACAAGGATGATGTCTGTCTGAAATCTTTTGTTGCTTCTAAATAGAATTTTAAAGCACGAACCACATCTAGGTTATGTAAAACGTTCCTTCTTCGAAACTGGATTCGGACACAGAGAAGGAACAACTATTTCCTGGTTAATATTCCTGTTGGAAACCACTTTTGGAAGAAAACCAGGCTTGGTACGTAAAACTACCTTATCTGTATGCAATACCAGATAGGGAGAAGTACACTGCAAAGCAGATAATTCAGAAACTCTTCTAGCAGAAGAAATAGCAATCAAAAACAGAACTTTCCAAGATAGTAACTTAATATCTATGAAATGTAAAGGTTCAAACGGAACCCCTTGAAGAACTGAAAGAACTAAGTTTAGGCTCCAAGGAGGAGTCATGGGCCTGTAGACAGGCTTGATTCTGACTAACGCCTGTACAAACACCTGTACATCTGGCACTGCTGCCAGACGTTTGTGCAACAAAACAGACAGAGCAGATATCTGTCCTTTAAGAGAACTAGCTGACAAACCTTTATCCAAACCCTCTTGGAGAAAGGAAAGTATCCTAGGAATTTTAATTTTACTCCAAGAGTATCCCTTGGATTCGCACCAACAGATATATTTTTGCCATATCTTCTGGTAAATTTTCCTAGTCACAGGTTTTCGGGCTTGAACCAGAGTATCTATAACCGAATCTGAAAACCCACGCTTAGATAAAATCAAGCGTTCAATTTCCATGCAGTCAGTTGCAGAGAGACTAGATTTGGATGTTCGAATGGACCTTGTACTAGAAGATCCTGCCTTAAAGGTAGCTTCCATGGTGGAGCCGATGACATATTCACCAGGTCTGCATACCAAGTCCTGCGTGGCCATGCAGGAGCTATTAGAATCACCGAGGCCTTCTCCTGTTTGATCCTGGCTACAAGCCTGGGAAGGAGAGGGAACGGAGGAAACACATAAGCTAGATTGAACGACCAAGGCGCCACCAATGCATCCACTAGTGTCGCCTTGGGATCCCTGGATCTGGAACCGTTGCGAGGAACCTTGGAGTTCTGACGAGACGCCATCAGATCCATATCTGGAATGCCCCATAGTTGAGTTAACTGGGCAAAGACCTCCGGATGAAGTTCCCACTCCCCCGGATGGAAAGTCTGACGACTCAAATAATCCGCCTCCCAGTTGTCTACTCCTGGGATGTGAATTGCAGATAGATGGCAGGAGTGATCCTCCGCCCATTTGATGATCTTGGATACCTCTCTCATCGCCAAGGAACTCTTTGTTCCCCCTAATGGTTGATGTACGCTACAGTCGTCATGTTGTCCGACTGAAATCTTATGAAGCTGGCCTTCGCTAGTTGAGGCCAAGCCAGGAGCGCATTGAATATCGCCCTCAGTTCCAAAATGTTTATCGGGAGAAGAGACTCTTCCCGAGACCATAGACCCTGAGCTTTCAGGGAGTCCCAGACTGCGCCCCAGCCTAAGAGACTGGCGTCGGTCGTGACAATGACCCACTCTGGTCTGCGGAAACTCATTCCCTGAGACAGGTGATCCTGATTCAACCACCAGAGGAGTGAGTCTCTGGTTACCTGGTCTACTTAAATCTGGGGAGACAAGTCTGCATAATCCCCATTCCACTGTTTGAGCATGCACAGTTGCAATGATCTTAAATGAATTAGAGCAAAAGGAACCACGTCCATTGCTGCAACCATTAGTCCTATTACCTCCATGCACTGAGCTATGGAAGGCTGAGGAATAGATTGAAGAACTCGACAAGCGTTTAGAAGCTTTAACTTTCTGACCTCTGTCAGAAAAATCTTCATTTCCAAAGAATCTATTATTGTTCCCAGAAAGGGAACCCTTGTTGACGGAGACAGGGAACTCTTTTCTATGTTCACCTTCCATCCGTGAGACCTGAGAAAGGCTAAAACGATGTCTGTATGAGCCCTTGGTTTGGAAAGGGACGACGCTTGGATTAGAATGTCGTTTAGGTAAGGTGCTACAGCAATGCCCCTTGGTCTTAGGACCGCTAGAAGGGACCCTAGCACCTTTGTGAAAATTCTGGGAGCAGTGGCTAAACCAAATGGAAGAGCAACGAACTGGTAATGTTTGTCCAAAAAGGCGAACCTCAGGAACGGATGATCTTTGTGGATAGGAATATGCAGGTACGCATCCTTTAAGTCCACGGTAGTCATATATTGACCCTCCTGGATTGTTGGTAAAATCGTCCGAATGGTTTCCATTTTGAATGATGGAACTCTGAGGAATTTGTTTAGAATTTTTAAATCCAGAATTGGCCTGAAAGTTCCCTCTTTTTTGGGAACTACAAACAGGTTTGAGTAAAAACCCAGACCTTGTTCCGCTGTTGGAACTGGGTGTATCACTCCCATCTTTAATAGGTCTCCTACGCAATGTAAGAATGCCTGTCTCTTTATCTGGTCTGAAGATAAGCGAGACATGTGGAACCTTCCCCTTGGAGGAAGTTCCTTGAACTCTAGAAGATACCCCTGAGAGACTATTTCTAGTGCCCAGGGATCCGGAACATCTCTTGCCCAAGCCTGAGCAAAGAGAGAAAGTCTGCCCCCTACTAGATCCGGTCCTGGATCGGGGGCTATCCCTTCATGCTGTCTTGGTAGCAGCAGCAGGCTTCTTGGCCTGTTTACCCTTGTTCCAGCCTTGCAATGGTTTCCATGCTGGTTTGGGCTGGGAAGCATTACCCTCTTGTCTAGAGGCTGCAGAGTTAGAAGCCGGTCCGTTCCTGAAATTGCAAAAGGAACTAAAATTAGATTTGTTCTTAGCCTTGAAAGGCCTATCCTGTGGGAGGGCATGGCCCTTTCCCCCAGTGATGTCTGAAATAATCTCCTTCAATTCTGGCCCAAAAAGGGTCTTACCTTTGAAAGGAATATTAAGCAATTTTGTTTTGGACGACACATCCGCCGACCAAGATTTTAGCCAAAGCGCCCCACTATTGCAAAACCTGAATTTTTCGCCGCTAATTTTGCCAATTGAAAAGCGGCATCCAAAATAAAGGAATTAGCCAACTTTAGTGCGTGAATTCTGTCCATGACTTCATCATATGGAGTCTCCTTTTGGAGCGAATTTTCTAGTTCCTCAAACCAAAAAGACGCCGCCGTGGTGACAGGAATAATGCGCGAAATTGGTTGAAGAAGGAAACCTTGCTGAACAAAAATCTTTTTAAGCAATCCTTCCAATTTTTTATCCATAGGATCTTTGAAAGTGCAACTGTCCTCAATAGGAATAGTTGTGCGCTTGGCTAACGTTGAAACTGCCCCCTCTACCTTAGGGATCGTTTTCCATGCGTCCCTTCTGGGGTCGACAATGGGGAACATTTTCTTAAATATAGGAGGTGGAACAAAAGGTACCTGGCTTCTCCCACTCCTTAGTCACTATGTCCGCCACCCTCTTGGGTATCGGAAAAGCATCAGCGTGCACTGGGACTTCTAAGAATTTGTCCATTTTGCAAAACTTCTCTGGAATCACCAAAGAATCACAATCATCAAGAGTAGCTAGCACCTCCTTAAGCAGGGCGCGGAGATGTTCTAGCTTAAATTTAAATGCCACGATATCAGGTTCTGCCTGCTGAGTAATTTTTCCAGAATCAGAAATTTCTCCCTCAGACAGACCCTCCCTCACTGCCAATTCAGATTGATGTGAGGGTATAACAAATTATCGTCAGCACCTACTTGCTCATCCTCTGTATTTAAAACTGAGCAGTCACGCTTTCTGGGAAAAGCTGGCAGTTTGGATAAAAGAGCTGCTATAGAATTATCCATTACTGCTGTTAATTGCTGCATAGTAACAAGCATTGGCGCGCTAGATGTACTAGGTGTCGCCTGCGCGGGCAAAACTGGTGTTGACATAGAAGGAGAGGATGATGAACTATCCCCACTACCTTCATTTGAAGAATCATCTTGGGCAACCTTATTAAATGTGACAGTACTGTCCTTACTTTGTTTGGACGCCATGGCACAATTTGCACATACATTTAAAGGGGGAACCACCTTGGCTTCCATACACACAGAACATATGCTATCTGAAGGTACAGACATGTTAGACAGATTTAAGCAGGCTATTAATGCAATAAAAACAAATTTAAACAAAACTGTTACTGTCTCTTTAAAAAATAAAAAGAGCACACTATTTCTGAATGTTCGAAAAACTATCAAAGAAATATCCGATGCTATTAATGCTTTGAAAGTATTGCACACAAAATTTCAAGTCTCTAAACCCTTAAATGAGCAAACCGGAGCTAATAGTTCAATTTACCGGTGAAAAAACACTACAGTCCCTGCCACAGACTTTGCTGCGGCTTTTACCTTCCTTAGGGGTTATTCACCACAGAAATAAGCCTTCCTGAGTCCTTTTCTCAGCCACAGGACCCTCTCACGTGAAGCTACATGCACTGCCTATAGAAAGTAACTGCGCAACTGAGGCGTGAAAATGAAGCCTCCTCCCTCTGCATACCAGAGTGAAGGGGCCTTTCTGACTAGATTAGGTGTCTAAACAACTGCCAGGCGCAAATAAACGTTCCCAAAAGTGTTTCAAAGATCACAAAACACTCCAAATGTCATAAATATGATAAAAACAAATCGATTTAGCCCACAATAGTGTCAACCAGCATAGAGCCCAATTTATAAGCCTTAATTCTGTTACTGAGTCTAAGAAAATGGCTTACCGATCCCATAAGGGAAAACTGAGTCTTCTAGCATTACTAGGTCTTGTTAGAAAAGAGACTTGTCATACCTGAAGCAGTTAAGTCTGCAAACTGTTCCCCCCAACTGAAGTTCTCTGGTTTCAACAGTCCTGCGTGGGAACAGCAATGGATTTTAGTTACTGGTGCTAAAATCATATTCCTCTTAACAGAAATCTTCATCACTTTCTGTTGTAGAGTAAATAGTACAAACCGGCACTATTTTAAAATAAACTCTTGATAGAAGAAATAAAACTGCAACTAACGGGGGCGGAGCCAGCTACAGAGGCAGTTGGACGTGTTTTCATGGAGCTCCTGGCTCTTTAATATAACAACATGCCCTAAGTCAAACATAAAAATCTAATATATATCTTGTGTATGCAGGTCTGTTAACTCGATCTATTACTCTCCTAAAGGAGGAGATAAATCAACTCAAATACTCGTGGCCGAGATTTCTCTGCTCTAAGCCGCAACACGTGGAGCCATCGGAAGATACCTACATCCAAGTATCTACACCAGCATGGAATTCCTAGATTTATGGGAGCGCCACACCGAACAGCTTCTGGAGAAGCATTTTCAAGGTTTAAAAGATGACCTCTCCTCACTACTATCCATCTATATGCCACTGTCGGAGCCTTCATCCATAAGCTTGGATTCCGTACAATGGGACAGGGCCTATACTGTTGCTACGTCGGACTCTGGTGATGCTATGGCGACCCCCTCTGACGATCCAATAGAGAACACGAGAGGCTGTAAACCAGGCCGACCGTCAGACCCCTGCAATGGACTGCTTGAACTGGCTGAGTGGGAAACCGAGGGGTTAGCTAGCTCTGACATACCGCAAATCCAACCTGAGATTCTTATAGCCTCAGCAGCCCCACGCGATAACAGAAGCCGCCCTCCAGAGAACTCTCTAGTTTCAGCACAATCTCTCATCTACTGCGGTACAAGAGAGGAGCTACGGGTCACTTCTGTTAATACCCCGGATGCCACCTGGAGATGCATCAGACCAGGGTCAGGAATAGTTGAGGAGAGGAGCCGGGCGGCTAATCTATCAGCGTTAACAACATGGCGCTTACGATGCGATAGACAGGTAACTTCCATCCACCCTGTAGCTACCGGCTCCAAGAGGTTGCAGGGGCCACGAGTAAAAACACGCAAACTTACAGGGAAACTAATCTCTTTCAGTTGGGACTTGACAGTTTTGATTACGCTGCACCTTCACTCTCAGCTGAAGAGATTCTTAGATTTGTCACATTACCCTAATGTCAACGGGTCCACTGCGAGAGAAGGCATTGGCTAAGTTCTCTCAGAGATAATAAACTATGTCGGAGCTTAAGACATATAACCTATACCCTGAACCCATCTCTGAAGTCCATCTTTCAATTACGTCCTGCCTGTTTGTCATGGATTTTCTGTGGGACAAAGCTGAGTTTCTTTTTGTTGGTTTGTTTTGTCTCTTTTTTTCTGTAATCATATATATGCAAGCCTTCATGCGGTTCATTAACCTGTTGCATGTTCAACTAAACTGAAGATAATATTCCTCAATATGGAGCTTCATTTCTGGGACACTGACTGTAAACCTAAGGATTAAATGAAGTCAGCATTATTTGATAATTTGTCCCTACTCTTCCTAGTCTTACCATTCTGTGCAGCCAATCCACAGTTTTGCTTGTATGCTTCTACTATAGACTACATTGTTTATATTTTATTGCAATATTAATTATGTTCAGCTAGTTCAGGGGCCCAAAGGTCCCCACTATCTTGCCGGTACACCAAATTACTAACATAACAGATAACCTGAAAGTCCCGCTTAAAATCCCAGAATCTACTGGCTATCATACACACATTAGGAGAGAGTTTCTTTGTCATGTCTATTTATGTGAAGCCTAGTCAAATATTGTTTACCATTACAATGACAGACCTTAGATTTGTATATGATGACATAATTGTAAGCTCTGATCATGACACTTGAGTATTAGATAAGGACATGCTTTTGGCAGTATGTGTTTTATTTCTAGCCATCTATAGACACACTAAGCCCCTCAGCAGTAACCGAGGTCTAGTCGACATAAGAGTATTTATGAGATTCTTCTGGGAGATATAACTAACTGCTTGGTACTCTCAGCAGTAAGCTTTACAGTAGCTTACAGCTCATGTTAGTAGTAACCCTTCTGAATAAAACTAACCCATTTATAGTCTATCCCCCATCCAGTTTTACTAAGATTTCCCCTCCCCTTCCAGACAAACTCTAAATGTTCAGTAGCTGTCTCATCCATCCCACGTCCCACTCTAGAATATATAATTCCACCTCTGTTACTATAGACACTGCCGGGCCGTGTTAACTGGGAAGGCACGGCTCGGCATAACTTTTGATTTTGGTCTGAGATTTGTCGGCAGGAGCTAACAGTATACATAGGTAGAGACACCTGTCTATACTCATCTAGGATTTTCACATATTTCATAAATCCCCCCCTATTCCTATCCTTGTTGGGAAGCTACTCTTACTCTTGTACCTATCCTAGCTTAACACACGGTGTAAGCAGGACAATCCTATTTCGCGGTATATTCAAATGCTCTGGGTTCTTGAGTTATCTACCTATCCAACATACTAGCTGGCTCCGCCCTCCTTTTTTATTATCGAGCGGCTCTTGCCCGCTGTAACCCCCCCTCCCATTAAAATATAGAGCTACCCCCTCCCTAGCCCCAACCGTTCCCGTATGGATATTTAAATTTTCTTCTCATAGTGCCAGGGGAGGACCTTTCAAGTTCATATTTTTATGATGCTCTATGATAAAACTGAAGTCTTCCTATGAAACAGCCCACACCTCATAGTTACGCTTATGATACCTGAATATGTTATACTGCTAATTATACTATGTCTACACTCTTCTGTATTTGTTTGAGGGCATACCTTATATACTGTATCTGTTCATGACTTCAATAAAAATATATTTAAAAAAAAAAAAAAAACTACAACTAACACCACATACTCTTTACCATCCCCGTGGAGATGCTTCTTGTTCAGAGCAGCAAAGAGAATGACTGGAGGGCGGAGCCAGAGGGGGGGCTATATGGACAGCTTTTGCCGTGTTCTCTCTTTGCCATTTCCTGTAGGGAATGAGAATATCCCACAAGGATGAAGCCGTGGACCAGACACACCAATGTAGGAGAAATCATAGTTTAAGGGATAATAAAATATGAAACCAAACCTATTGCAAACTTGCAATATACACATTCCTAACCTGCATGTTTAAATTAAAATATAAATCCTCTTAGCACTAAGCTTGTTTCTGATATATCATGCCCGCCTATTGCAGTTTACTCCCAACCGCCCCCTCCCCAGCTTGAGTAAAGGGGCACCAGAGAGGATTTGGGTTTCAATGTAAAAAAATACAGGTAAATTATTTTATGTTAAACAAATATTACCGTATTTTTCGCTCCATAAGACGCACTTTTTTCCCCTTCAATAGTAAGGGGAAATGTCTGTGCGTCTTATGGAGCGAATGTGATAGCCACTGTTGCCTTCCTGAGGCTGTGTGTACTGTACACTAACATTGTAGAAAAAATGAAGTCGTCAGTAGCTGGCTTAAAATGAAATTACTTTATTGAAAAACACTAAAACATAGAGGGTTTGTACACTTTAAACGCAACAGAATAAAATGTTTCGGCTGAATGCCGTACTCATATGAGTACAGCGTTCAGCCGAAACATGTTAGTCTGTTGCGTTTAAAGGGTACAAACCCTCTATGTTTGTGTTTTTCAATAAAGTAATTTCATTTTAAGCCAGCTACTGTGGTGATTGATTTATTTAAATGGTACTTGTGCTGCTCACTATACATTGACAAGGCAGCAGGAGCTGTGAGGAGGATCGACGGAGAACGTTTGTGGAATTCCCTCTGACCCGCTACCCTAACCAACCCATAGCATGCCGGTAACCAGGAAGTGACGTCATAGCAGACGCGAAGACACGGAGCGCGCTCAATCCGCGTGGAGTGAAAGGACAGAAGTCCGGGAGAGCGGACACAGTGATCCGACGCCTGAGGTTTTGTTGGGAGTTACCAAAGGGAGCGGAAAGGCACCGGAATTTTCGGGTGAGATTGAAATACCGGTACATTCTTTAAATGTTGATACAAGTACAGTTGTATGTCATTGCTAACAGTGAGAGACTTTTTAAGAATTATTGATAACACACCACTGCTTGGGTTACGTGACTAAAGTACTGTAACTGATAACATTGTACTATATTCTTGGGGAGTATTCGCCCTTATATATGCAAGGCAACAAAGAATACAAGTAACAAAAATGGGCCTCGTATGTACAGACGTTTGAGTTGTGACGGTCTGAGAAAAGCCCCTTATATTTGATGGGAAATTTGTATAGGACATTGTTCCAGACATAACTAATTTTTTTGAAGCAGTTACTACAGTGTTGTACTGGGACATTCCTTTTTTTCTAAATTACTGTACACAGGTTTTCAGGTCAGCCCTGCTAATTAGTTCAGCCACCTGTGCTTTGTATTGGAGAATCTGGTATAGTTTATTAAATAGTTTACTACACCATTTGATTCAGAATATTTTTTTTCTTGTTATCCTCCTCTAAAAACTAGGTGCGTCTTATGGTCAGGTGCGTCTTATAGAGCGAAAAATACGGTAATCTGCTGCAATGTTTTAACATACATTTAAAAATAAAAAATGCTGATACTTTATAGTCAGTATGGCTTACTGATTTATTGATATCGTAAATTACAGTTAACTGCAAGAATAACTGGAAAAAAAAAAAATCTTGAAACCGCATTTTTCCCTTAACCCCTTAAGGACCACAGCACTTTTCCATTTTCTGTCCGTTTGGGACCAAGGCTATTTTTACATTTCTGCAGTGTTTGTGTTTAGCTGTAATTTTCCTCTTACTCATTTACTGTACCCACACATTATATACAGTTTTTCTCGCCATTAAATGGACTTTCTAAAGATACCATTATTTTCATCATATCTTATAATTTACTATAAAAAAATTTTTTATAAAATTAGGAAAAAACACTTTTTCTAACTTTGACCCCCAAAATCTGTTACACATCTACAACCACCAAAAAACACCCATGCTAAATAGTTTCTAAATTTTGTCCTGAGTTTAGAAATACCCAATGTTTACATGTTCTTTGTTTTTTTTGCAAGTTATAGGGAAATAAATACAAGTAGCACTTTGCTATTTCCAAACCACTTTTTTTCTAAATTAGCGCTAGTTACATTGGGACACTGATATCTTTCAGGAATACCTGAATATCCCTTGACATGTATATATATTTTTTTAGAAGACATCCCAAAGTATTGATCTAGGCCCATTTTAGTATATTTCATGCAACCATCTCGCTACCAAATGCGATCAAATAAAAAAAATTGTTCACTTTTTCACAAATTGTTTCACAAACTTTAGGTTTCTCACTGAAATTATTTACAAACAACTTGTGCAATTATGGCATAAATGGTTGTAAATGCTTCTCTGGGATCCCCTTTGTTCAGAAATAGACATATATGGCTTTGGCATTGCTTTTTGGTATTTAGAAGCCCGCTAAATGCCACTGCGCACCACACGTGTATTATGCCCAGCATTGAAGGGGTTAATTAGGGAGCTTGTAGGGTTAATTTTAGCTTTAGTATAATGTAGTAGACAACCCAAAGTATTGATCTAGGTCCATTTTGGTATATTTCATGCCACCATATCACCGCCAAATGCGAACAAATAAAAAAAAGCGTTACATTTTTCACAATTTTAGGTTTCTCACTGAAATTATTTACAAACAGCTTGTGCAATTATGGCATAAATTGATGTAAAAGCTTCTCTGGGATCCCCTTTGTTCAGAAATAGCAGACATATATGGCTTTGGCTTTTGGTAATTAGAAGGCAGCTAAATGCCGTTGCGCACCACACGTGTATAATGCCCAGAATTGAAGGGGTTAATTAGGGAGCTTGTAGGGTTAATTTTAGCTTTAGTGTAGGTATCAACCTCCCACATGACACATCACACCCCCTGATCCCTCCCAAACAGCTCTCTTCCCTCCCCCACCCCACAATTGTCCCCGCCATCTTAAGTACTGGCAGTAAGTCTGCCAGTACTAAAATAAGAGTTTTTTGGGGATTTAAAAAAAAAAAAAATAATAATTCTGCTCTGTAGGATCCCCCCTTAGCCCCCAACCTCCCTGATCCCCCCCAAACAGCTCTCTAACCCCCCTCTCTGCCTTATGCGCCATATTGGGTACTGGCAGCTGTCTGCCAGTACCCAGTTTGAAATCAAATGTTTATCAAATTTTTTATTTTATTATTTTAAAACTACTATTTTCTGTAGTGTAGCTGCCCCCCCTCAACCCCCAACCTCCCAGATCGTTAGAAAGTATAATGTTCAACTTCCCACCAAGTACCACCTTACTTGTTGTTCCATAGTGTAGGGTTCCCACTCCCGCGCGCGCACCCGCGCTCACAAGCACGCGCGCGCACCCGCGCACTCGATCCCGCCCCCCTTCCCACCGATGGCCACCCACCCGCCTCCCTGGATCAGCTCCCACCCACCAACGAACATAGCCATTGATGGCCGATGCAGAGAGGGCCACAGGGTGGCTCTCTCTGCATCGGACGGCTAAAAATTTTTATAGCAGGATGCCTCAATATCGAGGCATCACTGCTATAACATGAAAGCAGTTGGAAGTGATCAGGATCGCTTCCACTGCTTTCAAAGACCAACGACGTACGGGGTACGTCCATGGTCATTAACTGCATTTTTTTGCAGGACGTACCCCATACGTCGTTGGTCGTTAAGGGGTTAAAGGAACAGTAAAGTCAAAATTAAACATTTATGATTCAGATAGACCATGCAATTTTAAACAACCTCCCAATTCACATCTATTATCAAAATTGCTTAATTCTTTAGATATCCTTTGTGTAAGATTAAACATCTAGGTAAACTGATAGCTTAGGAGAGTGCACATGCCTTTAGCATTCCTATGGCAAAAGTGCTTGCAACTATGTATAACATTGATAAACATTGCTGCCAGATTTAGCTTACCTAGGATTACTTATTTATCAAAGGATAAATGTGTGCACAGAAAATTTTGCAAGCCGGTGGCATTAGGATGTAGAAGGTGGGGGGGGGGGTATGTATTACTTTGTAATAACATTTCCAGATATCCAAAGCACAATACTGCATAGTTTAAATTTATGTAATGAGAATTTGTGCAATAACAGAGGGGAAAAAAATTAAAGTAATTTTAGCTTAAATTAATATTGGTTAAACTTTTTGCCGGATGGTGTGCCAGAACTGCAATAGAAATAAAAAAATAAAAAAAAAAAAAACACAATACATGTAAAATGGGAAAGAAGCATTCTAGGAGGGCAGTTTTGCCATATACATGTATTTGCAAAAATGCATCAGTTTTCATAATCATTTTAGCAAAAAATGCTTCTATTCAAAGTTTAAATGCAATGATGATTAACTTTTCAGTTTTGCAAGGAAAAACCCTTTAATTTTGATTGTGATTAACCGTTTACTTTCTAGTATCAGTGAGTTGTTCTCTGTGGAGCAAGAGATATTTACCTCAAGCATTAAGAAAAAAAAAATATTAAAAAAAAAAAAAAAAATGTATTCCGTTTAAATATTGCAAGCAGAGAATTTTAAAAATACATACCTACCAACTGTTTATAAAGATTTGTTTGAAATGCTCCAATGGGTTAGTAACACTTGGGCACACTGATACAAGCAGTGAATAACAGATACAAGCATCATTTATGGTTTACATTGGTGTCGAAAGTTTTTAAAGTGAATGTCAAATTTCACGAATTAAAGCCCCTTTTTTAAAAATACTATTAAAAAACAAGGGCACTTTCATTCATTAAAGTTTACATTTAAAGGGACACTATACCCAAACATTTTCTTTCATGATTAAGGTAGAGAATATAATTTTAAACATTCCAATTTACTTCTATTACCTAATTTGCTTAATTCTTTAGATATACTTTAATGAAGAAATAGAGATGCACACAATGAACCAGAGGAGGCATCTATGTGCAGCTACCAATCAGCAGCTACTAAGCATATCTAGATATGCTTTTCAGCAAAGAATATCAAGAGAATGAAGCAAAATAAATAGAAGTAAATTAGAAAGTTGTTTATAATTGTATGCTCTGTCTAAATCATGAAAGAAAAAAAAATTGGGTTTCATGTCCCTTTAAGCCGTTCTTTTAAAATACCTTTTATTCATAGCCAGCGTGGAACACCAGAGCAGCGATTATACCGCCTCCAAATCGTCTTACGCCAGAAATTACACATCCGGATTCCTCCAATAACGGCATCCCCCCCATTGTCTGAGGCCACGCTGTGATTAGAGGAAGCCGGATTCGTCATTTCTGAAGTAAGAAGACGTCTTGAGGCGGAGGAATTGATGCTTGCTAGGAATAAAAAGCTATTTTAAAAGAACAGCTTCAATGTAAACTTTCATGAATGAAAGTGCCCATGTTTTTAATAGTATTTTTGAAAACAGGGCTTTCATTCGTGAAACTTGACATTCACTTTAATGCGCACGCATGGCTGACAGCTTTATCCATCTGCATGCACAATGGGAAAGGGGGGCGTGTAGTCTTCTAATGGACTTTACCACCAGCTTGTTATAGAGGAGAAACTAACTAGTTCAGGCTTGTGAGCAGCCGGGGGACCATTCTAGGATATTTCTAAAATGCTATTCTTGCAGCTACAACATTTATGTACATTGAATCAGTAATGCACACTCTTAGAATATAAAGTACCATTTGGGCAATGTTTACCATACTTTTTTTTTTTTTAAAAAACCATGTACAAATTTAAAAACAAATGATATAGAAGCTGCATACATGAATATTTGTAAGCATTGCAATGAAAATCATGTACAATAAAACAATACAGTGTGTGTCGGCTTATATAATCATTTATATCAGAAATCAGTCCGATCTCATCAGAATTATGTTTTCTCACTGCTTTCGTCATGAAACTAGTTAGATGAGATTATTCATATAAAAACAAAGTAATCTTGGCCATTACTCCACATACTCTGTTTTATAAGCAGGGAAAATAGGACAGTAAAGAGATTTTAAAAAGGTATAGTTAGGTGGTGGGGTCCTATGAAGGGGGTGCTTTGAGATTGGTTGTCAAGTACTCCTCCCTGGAGGCTGTCATCAGTGCATATGTGTTTATGCAGTGTTTTATATAGAAATACTCCTCCATTCGGATCGAATAGTTGCATTCTTGTAGCCATTGGGCAATAGTTGGGACAGCAGCATTTTTCCACCGCCTAGCGAAAAGGATCTTAAAACTATTGCTAGTTATAGTAACAAGTTTACTTTGCGTGATAGAACTTTTGGCATTTTAAATAACCAAAGTCAGGGATCTAAATTTTAACCTTTTAACGTTTAAAATCACAACAGCAAACTCAGATTTCTAAAATGTATTTAAAACCAACAAAGAATGGAGCTAGAAGTGATGTGTCAAAATACCAAATTAATTGTGAAGCCAAAAGATTGCAATATATTTATCATATATTTGCCAATATGGGCAAGTTATTTTATGTGTGTCTCAAATCAAAACTATAATTATATAGTGTAACATATTACATTTTGTTCGGTGGCTTTTAAGTACATTAACCTACTGAATATCCTAAATAGTGCATTCCATGTGTACTGGATGTGGTTAGTTGTGTGCATGCATGTAGGCAGAATTCAGCCAATATATACATTTTCCAAAAGTAAAACACTGCAGGTACTAACTGCCCTCAAGGGTAAAACACCATACAGATTTAACATCTGGGACTACAATTCCCACAAAACTCTGCTGCACAATAGCTACAGAGCATGTTTTGAGACAAGGAGAGAGTAAGAAAGAGAAACACACCTAATGGAATAATAAAAGCTATCTCCATTACAAACTCACATCAGTTCAGTGCTTTATGTAGGTTCAGGTAATCATTTTTAATGTTAACAGATAGGTAAAAGTAACTTTTTCAACACGACCAAGGAGTACTTTATTTACTCACTTAATGTGAAAGAAACTGCAAGTTTCGTTCCTGTATAAGCGGCTGAGGGCTTGTGTTCTATCGAGAACTCCAATACATTGAAAACTCTGAGTGACAGGATTCACAACCAATTCAAAACCACTGTAATTGCCTATTTTGCCTCCACCTGGGGGGTTCAAGGAGGGCAAAGCCACCCTTTATAAATCTCATTCCCCAAGGTTTACTTGGGGTGTATGCCAGAGGATCGGAGGTGCCCCCCGAGGCAAAAACAGATAGTAAAAATATTAGTCACCAGAAGTGGCATCAGATTGGAGGTTTTGAGGAATTGGAGTTCGACAGAACACTTGACCAACCTGTGACATCACCATGTGAGGGAGTGGTAAAGTCAGACAACCAGAAACTCCCTGCTGAGTCAGGAAATCTCCTGGTTGTGAGGCATGAAAGGGAGGGGATTAAAATTCCATCTCTCTGCCCCCAGACCATACACTGGGAACGAGTTTCATGCCCCTTTAACTGCCCCACCAGAAAACAATACATTTCTTTTGCAGGGAGCTATTACAGCACCACTTACTCCTAATCTGATTAATTTGAAGGGGTATGGGGCTCCTCATGTGAAATAAACAGTCCTATTAAATGAGGGAGCCACACAACCCTGTAATTTTCAGTTGAGCTCTCATAACCAAGTACTGATCACCTAACACCCATTAGCCTCATTTTGTTGTGCTGTTGATGGTATGGCTCAGATTCATGTTCTCTAAAATAAAACATAAAAATAAGTGGGAGACTAGGCAAGTGTAAAAAAAAAAAAAAAAAAAAAAAAAAGCAAAATTCTATACAGGTGGCCCTCATTTTACAACGGTTCAATTTACACCGTTTCAGAATAACAACTTTTTTTCCAGACATGTGACTGCTATTGAAAAGCATTGAGAAGCAGTGCATTTATTAAAATAGCCAGTAGGTGGAGCTGTCCGCTTGTTTTTCAGCAAAGCCAAGCAAGCTGATTAATCAGTTTAACCAGACATGAGCTATCAAGCAGATTTCAAAGGAACAAGATCTTCCTTTCTATAAATCAGTCCAGATTGGAATGCATAGAAAGAACTGTTTGCAGAAAAATGCAAGTGAAGTCTGTGTTGTGTGATTATTTTATTAGGTTTATAATGCTGTTTAGCATTTAAAGTCTTCATTTCAAAGCTTTAAAAATAATGTATTAGATGCTACTTATGACAATTTTGAGAGGGGCCTGGAACTTATCTGCCTCACTTCCCATTGACTTACATTATAAACAGGGTTTCAATTTACAACGGTTTCGATTTACAACCATTCCTTCTGGAACCTAACCCCGGCGTAAACTGAGGGCTACCTGTATAGGATGATGTTTAGCACAATTATTTTTTAAATGCAATCTCAGTAATGAAAGCAGCACTGTTTCAGGAATAATTTATTTTACTTTATTGTACGAAGGTAAAGAGGAACAACAATGTTTAGGACGTAATTGTATTGACTGACCCTTGGTGCTTGGTCTGACAGCGTGCACTTATCTGTGCTGGATATTCGTTGATTTTTTTTTTTTAAATAGACAGTATACACCAATATTAAGTTAACTGCATGTATAATAGGCACTACTACAGGGAGTGCAGAATTATTAGGCAAATTAGTATTTTGACCACATCATCCTCTTTATGCATGTTGTCTTACTCCAAGCTGTATAGGCTCGAAAGCCTACTACCAATTAAGCATATTAGGTGATGTGCATCTCTGTAATGAGAAGGGGTGTGGTCTAATGACATCAACACCCTATATCAGGTGTGCATAATTATTAGGCAACTTCCTTTCCTTTGGCAAAATGGGTCAAAAGAAGGACTTGACAGGCTCAGAAAAGTCAAAAATAGTGAAATGTCTTGCAGAGGGATGCAGCACTCTTAAAATTGCAAAGCTTCTGAAGCGTGATCATCGAACAATCAAGCGTTTCATTCAAAATAGTCAACAGGGTCGCAAGAAGCGTGTGGAAAAACCAAGGCGCAAAATAACTGCCCATGAACTGAGAAAAGTCAAGCGTGCAGCTGCCAAGATGCCACTTGCCACCAGTTTGGCCATATTTCAGAGCTGCAACATCACTGGAGTGCCCAAAAGCACAAGGTGTGCAATACTCAGAGACATGGCCAAGGTAAGAAAGACTGAAAGACGACCACCACTGAACAAGACACACAAGCTGAAACGTCAAGACTGGGCCAAGAAATATCTCAAGACTGATTTTTCTAAGGTTTTATGGACTGATGAAATGAGAGTGAGTCTTGATGGGCCAGATGGATGGGCCTGTGGCTGGATTGGTAAAGGGCAGAGAGCTCCAGTCCGACTCAGACGCCAGCAAGGTGGAGGTGGAGTACTGGTTTGGGCTGGTATCCTCAAAGATGAGCTTGTGGGGCCTTTTCGGGTTGAGGATGGAGTCAAGCTCAACTCCCAGTCCTACTACCAGTTTCTGGAAGACACCTTCTTCAAGCAGTGGTACAGGAAGAAGTCTGCATCCTTCAAGAAAAACATGATTTTCATGCAGGACAATGCTCCATCACACGCGTCCAAGTACTCCACAGCGTGGCTGGCAAGAAAGGGTATAAAAGAAGAAAATCTAATGACATGGCCTCCTTGTTCACCTGATCTGAACCCCATTGAGAACCTGTGGTCCATCATCAAATGTGAGATTTTCAAGGAGGGAAAACAGTACACCTCTCTGAACAGTGTCTGGGAGGCTGTGGTTGCTGCTGCACGCAATGTTGATGGTGAACAGATCAAAACACTGACAGAATCCATGGATGGCAGGCTTTTGAGTGTCCTTGCAAAGAAAGGTGGCTATATTGGTCACTGATTTGTTTTTGTTTTTGTTTTGTTTTTGAATGTCAGAAATGTATATTTGTGAATGTTGAGATATTATATTGGTTTCACTGGTAAAAATAAATAATTGAAATGGGTATATATTTGTTTTTTGTTAAGTTGCCTAATAATTATGCACAGTAATAGTCACCTGCACACACAGATATCCCCCTAAAATAGCTATAACTAAAAACAAACTAAAAACTACTTCCAAAACTATTCAGCTTTGATATTAATGAGTTTTTTGGGTTCATTGAGAATATGGTTGTTTTTCAATAATAAAATTAATCCTCAAAAATACAACTTGCCTAATAATTCTGCACTCCCTGTATAAAGAAGAATATGCACAGATACTTAATTAAAAATCCAGTATAAAATCTATTAAAAACTCACAGAAGCTCCCAGTTTAGCACTGTTAAGGAGGTTAGGCTACTGAGAAAGCAGGAAGAGCCGCCCCCCCCCCCCCCCCCGCATAATACATTACACAAAACAGGAGTAAGCAGAAATCTGTGGACTTGAGTCTGCATCTGATACTTTGGGGCTTGGTTAGGAGTCTGAAAATCAGCACGTTATTTAAAAATAAGCAAAACTACACATTTACAAGAACACTCCCAGACGGGCTATACAAATAAATCAAGATACAAGAAAAGGGGTACAGCTGGTAATGATAAAATAGAAACAATAGGACTATTTTGCATTTGAATAAAGGCACTTAGGATACAGTAGGGAGGATAGAATGTTCCAACTGTCAGAGGGAAATGTATAGGGTAAAAGCTGCTAGAGATTGCGGTAATAAGACAAAAAGAAATATAAACAAGTTGATAACTTAAATGTGTTATAGCTATGGTAAATAGCAACAGTGGAAAGGATAAATGGCAACAATAGTGGCTGGCGAACAGTAGCAGTCATATATATAGTCTTGACAAAGGTCTTGTATGCTGAAACGCATAGACATCCGACATCCATAGTTAATGACATACCACCCCGAGTTCTTGTCATTAAATTGGTGAGCACATTTCCTAATACAGCCACGTTATTGAAATCGCTTGGTGCAGTATTTTTTGGTTGTTCTTTCCACAGGTTCTTCTATAGGATTTCTGGACACTATTGAAACAGACCACGCTCACTTGAATCAAGCGGATTGCACCTTCCCCCACAGAGGGGGCATCACCTCTGGACCCCTCTCATTTTTGGGACTATCCTAATCAGGAACTTTATTTTCAATCACTATTAAAAGCAAGTTTGCTTTCTTCAATTTTTGTGGACACTTGACCTCCTCACCAGTATCACTCCACCCCCCTTTTTTTTTTTCTTTCTTTACTGATAGGACTTAGAAAAAAAGATTGGCCAATCGATTAGACTTAGTTGCGCAAAATCTTATTGTTTCATATATGTACTTCACCATGTTTTTATTGTTTTAATATTAGAGGGATATGAAACCCATTTTTTTTCTTTCATGATTCAGATAGAGCATGCAATTTTAAGCAATTTTCTAATTTACTGCTATTATCAATTTTTCTACATTCTCTTGCTATCTTTATTTGAATGTAAGCTTAGGAGCCGGCCCATTTTTGGTTCAGAACCTTGGTAGAACTTGCTAATTGGTGGCTACATTTAGACACCAACCAAAGTGCTACTGAGGTGCTGAACCAAAAAAATGGGCCGACTCCTAAGCTTAAATTCTTGCTTTTTCAAATAAAAATACAAAGAACGAAGAAAAATTGATAATAATAGTACATTAGAACGTTGCATGGTCTATCTGAAAAATTTAAGTTGAATACTGATTAGACTATCCTTCCCTTTAACCCCTTAAGGACCAGCGACGTACCCTGTATGTCACTGGCCTTTTTTGGGACTTGATTGTTTTAAAGCGCGGTCTTGCCACCAGCGTCGAGACTGCTCTATTCCACAAAGCCTGCTGGAGGGAGGACATTAATAGTGTGTTCTTCTAGACTTGTGCTATTATGTCCTGAAAAAACCCTTAATGACCAGTGACATACAGGGTACATTGTGGTCCTTAAGGGGTTAAACCATGGATTTTATTGTATACTACAGTCTATTTGCTTTTCTCCAGCAGTGTAATATTTTGTTTCTTTTTGTATACAGCTAAACTGCTTCTGTTCCCCAGTCACTATTGTTGCCATTTATCCTTTCCACTGTTGCTATTTACCATAGTTATAAACACATACATTTAAGTTATCAACTAGTTTATATTTCTTTGTCTTATTGCCGCAATCTCTAGCAGCTTTTACCCTATACATTTCCCTCTGACAGTTGGAACATTCTATGCTCCCTACTGTAACCTAAATGCCTTTATTCAAATGCAAAATAGTCCTATCGTTTCTATTTTATCTACTTTATCATTATCAGCTGTACCCCTTTTCCTGTATCTCCATCAATACATCTGTGAAGATAACGTATTTTCATAGTATACTCAAGCCTCAATTTGAGGCGCTCCTTCACTCCCACATTTAGGGCTAGATTTATCAAGCCCCTACAGCAGCAAGTTCTCACATGAACTTGCTCGCCGTGATTTATCAAGCAGCGGTCACCAGACCGCTGCTTCCCTAAGCTATTCGCCACCTCTAAGGTGGCGAAATTCAATCTCCTCGGTCGAGTCCGACCGAGATTGACAGCTGCTGTGCGCGGGCAGGATTGCACGTGAACGCAAAATTGCGCTTGTGTGCAATGTTAATTACCTACGGGTAATTATGCCCTGCCACAGGCAAGCTGAGGCATACAGGGGCACGTCTACGTGCCCCTGTAAGCCTCAGCTATGATAAATCTAGCCCTAAAAATTCATACTTGAACAATAAGGTTAGGCTATTGTTCCTTCACTTACTCTCCACTATACAAATAAATCTACAAAACATTGATGCAAAGAAAAAAAAAAAAATAGTGTACTATGTCCCTTTAAATATTTCTGCTATAGGAAATCCCAAAGGATCCCTAAGCCAGGTAGGAACCCAACATTATGCCAAAGTTATAGACCCATATCCCTAATTAATCAAGACAAAGATCTTCACTAAAATTTTAGCAAACCGGCTTAAAACACAGTTACCTAAGCTGGTTCATCCAGACCAAGTGGGGTTTATTATGGAAAGAGAGGCCCCAGACAACACAAGACGCATGATCTCCCAGGTGGACTACCTTAATAGAACTCGAACTCCTTCTCTGGTCCTATCTCTGGACGCGGAGAAGGCGTTAAACAGAATAGATTGGAATTTCATGTTTGAGGTTTTAGATAGGTTAGGGTTTCGAGGCCCATTTGTTCAGGCTATTAGGAACATATATTCACACCCTACAGCACATATTAGAGCGGCAGGCTACCAATCTAAACTCATTGAAATGGTACAAGGCAGGGTTGGCCCCCTGTCGCCACTTCTATTGGCACTCTGTATAGAGCCGCTAGCAGCGACAATTCGCCTGACCCCAGAGGTCCATGGAGTCATTATAGGAGAGGAATTTAAATCTTTGTTTGCAGACAATGTCCTTCTTACCCTGACCAAACCATTGGCGTCTCTACCGCACCTATACCAAATATTACAAGACTACTCTGATATTTCAGGATATAAGGATAATCTAGAAAAGTGTGAGACACTACCTACTGCACTCCCAAACCATACAAAATAATTAATCGACACCAATTTTGCAATTAAATGGGTAAAAGAGGCACTTAAATATTTAGGAATCAAAATATCAAGCGATATCACAGAACTATATAAACTGAATTATGTCCCTTTATATAAGGTGATTAGAAAAGAGATAAAAATTTTGAAGGCTAGCGGTTTCTCGTGGTACAGCCGTTTGTCGGCCATTAAGATTAACACTCTCCCAAGATTACTGTACCTATTTAGGGCCCTACCAATTAAAATTCCCTTAGATGCATGATGCATGATTAAGGGAATGGATCCCGAAACGTTGCATGTTTTAATGTTTGTACCAGAATAAACCTCTTCATTTATTTGGTGCTGTGGACACTCTTTTTGTTGAATTAAAATTCCCTTAGTAGAACTCAACAAATTACAATCTGACTTGATCGGGGTAACAAGAAGGCCAGAATACCTTCCGAAACATTATTGCAACATAAGCAACTCGGTGGGGTAGGGGTTCCAAACCTGCTAAATTATTATGAGGCGGCGAGACTAGCACAGACTACTCTAATGGGTAAAAAGCCAAATGATTTGGTGTGGGTGCGAGTGGAAACTTTAATGGCGGGCTATAAACAACCAGATGATATTCTATGGGAACAACCAGGGGATATATTTCTAGAGCGACACAGGCCCCGAAACTAACAGGAGAGATGATGGCATTATAGAATTCAATGTCAACATCTCTACAGATATTCCCGACAGATTCATTGATGAGACAAATTAGGACACTTATAGGCAAAGACTTCTGCGGACCGAATGGAAAGTGGGAAAACAAGGGGCTCTACAGGGTGGCTGATTTTCTACACAAAGGTAAAATTGCTACATTTCAGCAGATACAAGAAAAAATAAATGCCAGAAAAGCTACAATGGTTTCTGTATTTACAGATAGCATCAGCAATCACACAGGCCATACCACGTAATCATAGACAGAGTTTGACAACACTAGAACGATACTCCAGTTCCAGTCTCAGGCACAAAAAAAAACTTATTTCTCACATATACATAATAATACAGACAGCCAAAAACACTTCTAAAACAACTCTAATGGAGAAATGGGAACTGGACATGAATGTGACAGTCAAGGGAGGCAATCTTTCATACAGCAAGGAAAGGTCTAATCAGCGCAGACTTTAAAGAAAACTATTAAAACCATCTTCAGGTGGTATCTCACCCGATAATCACATCACACTCAAAGGGGTAATAAAAATTGCTATAGAGGATGTGCAGAAACGGGGACCTATATACATATGTAGTGGGAATGCCCCCAGGTAAAACAGGTGTGGGTTAAACTATCTAAAACTGCTAAGTGAGGTACTATCGGAAAATATAAACCTGACAATGTCTCAAGCGCTGCTAAATGAATATATTAAACCCTTTAATAAAGCCATAAATACATTTATACGCACTCTATGCACTGCTACTAGGATATGCATGGCCCGATATTGGAAAACAGGGATACCCACTTGGGGAGAGGTAATGGAAAAGATTAAAATCACATACAGGATGTCTGAGTTAGCATCTTTCATACAAGCCAATCACGATCAGTTCTTGAAGGTATGGGACTACTGGATCCTGAAGGGATATTGATACAGTACATACATAGAAATACGATACCCAGACAATACACAGACACTGAACAAAGGTTACAGGGGGACATAAGACACTGACTGTTTATAGAGACCCATGTGAGACTTGGGGGGGAGGGCTCCCTCTTCGGATCTGCGGCAGGAAAATTAATGAGACAGGCAAGTTAAAGTTAATGTTTGTTTTATTTAAACTGTTAATTTTTTTATTGTTTTAAGAAAATATTTGAGAGATGCAGAAAGGAGATGATCAATGGACTAGAGAGACTTTTTCTTCTTGTATGTTGGTCATTCTTCTCTCTTGTAGAAGTTATATCTAGGTATGCAGACACACTGAAATGCAGACCATTCTGGTCTAATCTACGTAATAATCTAGGTTCTCTCTGAGAGCCCTCATTTGTTCTTTTGGTCATCACTTACATTCAAGCATAATAGACATTGGACTGGAGATCTATTCTTGAGGGAAGGGAGGGGTAAGGGATCTTTCTTGTATGTATATGTGATGTAATCTCTGTGTTCTGCAATAAAAATAATTTCAACTAAATATTTCTGCTATGCTGCTTGAGTTTGGCAGGAGTAAAAAAAAAAAAAAAAAAAAAAAAATGCATTTTAACAAGAGGTTAAAGGTTCACTGAACCCAAATTTTTTCTTTCGTTATTCAGACAGAGCATGCAATTTTAGCAACTTTCTAATTTACTATTATAAAATTTTCTTCATTCTCTTAGTATGTTTATTTGAAAAGCAAGAATGTAAGTTTAGATGCCGGCCCATTTTTTGTGAACAACCTGGGTTGTCCTTGCTGATTGGACAGCACTAACCAATAAGTGCTGTTCATGGTCTGAACCAAAAAAATATGGCTCCTAAGCTTAGATGCCTTCTTTTTCAAATAAAGCTAGAAAGAGAATGAAGAAAAAATAGAAGTAAATTAGAAAGTTGCATGCTCTATCTGAATCACGTAAAAAAATTTGGGTTTAGTGCCCCTTTAAAATGTATCTAATATTTGTATGGTTAGATTTCTTGTAAAATGAAAGATAATGCAAAGCGACAAAATAAGTTTTATCTACTGATTTTTAATAATAATGATTACATTATTATTAAATTATTATTATTAAATTATTATATGTATAAAAACTTAAGTTTGTGTGGGTACCTTGCAGAACCCTCCCCCAAAAAACAGCTTTTATAATAAAAAAATAAAAAAAAGTCTAATTTGTGTTTAAACTACAGATGTAGAAACAACCTATTTTGTAACGCAAGTAGGAAAGCCTGCCCAGTCTTTTGTGGTGACGGAACCACCCTTCCATTGTCTGAAGGGCGGTCTATTGTGGTGACAGAACCACCCTGCCATTTTCAGAATCCACCAGGATGCAGCTTACGCTGCATCCAGGTGGATTCTTTCACCACTCTGCCATCTAGTTGGATTCTTTCACAACCCCATTTGCTCTCTCGCCCCTCTCTTGGGGGGGGGGAAGTAAAGTTGTAAATACCAAAATATCAGTTGCGGTTTAGCTATTGGAGGTAATAAGACTATATTAAAACATATCACACACTTGTGTTTACCATCACTTTAAGACTAGAGGCATGTGCATTCGGGTCATTTGTGAGGATCCGACAGCTCTTTTAAGGGGCAGATTTTTTTTCTTGTGAAAATGGCACTCTAAAATCTGAATTTGTTAAGATCTTACTGTGTATTACACTTTCACAAGAAGATATCCGGCTCCATAAAGCCGAATACTACAAGCAGCTGCCTTCTTACTCATTCGGATCCTCACAAATGATAATGCTAGTTAAGTCATTGTGCTGAATAAATCCAATACTAATGTGTTATGCATTCCTTAAAAATAAAAAAACTCTGACAAAGTCAAATTAAATGTTAGGATTCAGATAAAGCATGCAATTTAGAACAACTTTCCAATTTATTTCTAATATCTCATTTGTTTTTTCCTCTTGGTATCCTTTGTTGAAAAACATACCTAGGTAGGCTCAGGAGCAGCAAAGATCTACAGAGCTTTCTGCTGAATGGTGGCTTTATATATACCCCTCTTGCAGTAGGCTCAGCAGATGTGCTCAGCTAGCTCACAGTAGTGCATTGCTGCTCCAACAAAAGGATACCAATAGAAAGAAGCAAATTTTATAACAGAAGTAAACTAGAAAATGCAATAGATACATTTTACTTAGTCACAGTGGTTCATTAAAAGGAGGAAGGAAAAAAAAGTCTCTAGGCAGGCGTCCTCAAAGAAAAACATTGATGATACTGACGCCAATGGATAACTGTAGCTGAGAGATAAGACACTAAGCAAGCCTGAGCAAAGATTCACCTCTTGCTTTTTGCAAAAACACAAAAAAAAACAAAAAAAAAACACACACACCCCCCCAGCTTAGCCAAACAGGTTTGCTTTCTAAAAATGAGCACTTGGGCTCCTGTGTGTCACATTGCCCATTGTTCAAGAAATCATACAACTTGCTCCACAGAGATACAACCAGAACTACACAAACTAAAAGCAGTAGTTTTGTAGCATGACAAAGCTTTATCTAAGACTCTACTGCAGACATATATAATGAACCAAAGCATGATATTTGTAAATAAAAGACAATGCCATATTACCGGTGGGCGTCCAAGGGTGGGTTTCTGGCCAGCACACACAGTCCCAGGTCCCTGTGGGGTTGTAAATAGCATCAGCTCTGCCTCACTGAGAGTCTGGCTTCCAGATACCTCTCCTGAGATATCTGGTGTGGATATAATGACAATCTGCTGTTCGCCAACATGGATAGCATTGGTTTCCCATACAGTTCCTACATCTCCATCACTGCAGTTATAAGAAAGTCCAATCTCTTGGGACATGATCAGTGGGTCAGAAACAGCTATTCCTTCAGTCTCACAGTCCACACACTTGCCATGATGATCATATTATGCAATTAAAATTATATGGTCCCAAACAAACAATAGGATAGTAGAAGCTTCTATATAGTAAGCATTACTGAGCTGGCCCATTAATTAGTTGAGCAACCACTTAGACAAAAGGTTTTAGAGGAGGACCAACAGATTCTGATCCCAAACAAAATCCAATTGTGCCTTTCTAATCCTTTTTCTTCACCTTCCCCACCTTTCAATTTGAGGGGAAAACATCTAAACCCCAAAATATGTTGTACATGTATAGCTTAATTATTCAACAAAGATGTAGCTGATGACTCAGGTGATAGGTTCCAGCTTTCCACAGAAAAAGAAAACATAAAAATTGATGGATTTTGCAATGCGCATTAGGCAGATGTGGTTTAGAATACAATACCACCATTATTTGCTATTAAGCATTGTTTTATAGGCATACAGAATAGATGTTGCATTCTGTTTTGTAATTGACTCTGACATTTGGGTATCTATATATGAAAAGTTAAAAATGCATTGCACTAAAACACGAAGTTAAAGGCATCCAAAAAGAAAAAAAAAACGTAATTGCATTTAGATTCCAAAAGTTTAATATTTAGGGGAAAAATAAGTGCTGCTTATTCAAATATAACCCCAATCCTTGCAAATAGCACGGGTTATAAAGATTTAATATGCGTTTAAAACAAAAGAAAAGTGAGAAGGTGCTTCAATAATAATTGTATGTCCCAGTTTATGAATCCAGAAAGTTTTATGTGCAAAAAAAGTAAATTTCTAGTTACACACGCAAAAATGAAAAGCGCATACAAAAACATAACGCAATAATAAACCCTGCAAACGGTGACTAAAATATATATATATATATTTAATGTAATAAAAAGTATTTTAAACTTGTAGGCCAGATCCCATGAAGTGTAATGGGAGTGCTTTAATTAAAAGCAGTGTCCGAATACAAAAACATGTTCCAAAAATTGATAGGTCTGCAATGTATGGGTGGAAGCCGAATCCTGAAGAAGACCAACCCGTGTTCAGTTACCAAAACACCGGTGTAATTGTTTTCATGTCCCAGCTGATGACCGACCCTCCGAATACTCAGCCATTTGCGCGCCAAATCGTTTTTTGCCGCGAAACTGCAGGGTACGTCACTACAACGACTCCATTGGCTACTGTTGCCTGAGTAGTTGCATCCAATTGGCTACGTGGTGTTTGAAAACTAGAGGGCGGGAATGTGACAGTGACGGAAACATTTCTGGCCAATTAGATAAGAAAACTGAGAAAAACATGGATGTTTATTGGAGGGAAGCGTGGGCGGTAGGCGTAATCTTTTTTTGTGACAGGAAAAACACTTGCATCCTAGACAGCACACACAGCAGAGAGCAGAGTACTAGACTAGCAGAGTCATAAAAAGGAATGAATGGGGAGTGAAATCTAATGTAATCTTTGGATGTTTTATAACCCCGAGAAAAATACACAACTATAATTGTACAACAATATATGCTTCGTAAATAAACATGAAAGGGGAATATATGTAACACCAACCTATCTGGACTGATAACGTTATTGCCTAATAATAGGGTGTGTAATATATGTTGATATGAGTAAACCACATTAATTTTGTGAATCATAGATGTATATCAAAATTGTTTTAAACAGTATTGCAGTATGCAATTATATATTTTTTTTATTGCAAACCGTAGAGTATGCAATAGGAGCGCTCATGTATAGGTACCCGTTCATACAGCGGGTTAGGGGCCGGAGCCCCGCTGTAAAGTGAAAACCGCCTTAAAGTGAATGGCAATTTTCGAATAGCTGTAGCCTCCTAATACTTCTTTTACACATTTGTATTAAAACTGTTACTTAAAAATTACCATTTATTTTATATTTTAATCACTAACTTTGTTCAGATTTCAATCTTACTCCTCCCACCCGGCACTTCCTTGTTCTTGACAGGGTGACGTATAGAGTGGTACCAACCGCTTTATACGTATGTCTGAAGCGTGCACCCGTGGAGCTCTTTATCTGCGCATGAGTTAAAATCACCCATACAGCACAACATAGTAATCTTTGTTTAATGCTCAATTTACAATTGTGTGCTATAGAGCATGCGCGTTGCGTGAATGCGCATCGTTCTGAATCATGAGATAATGTTCTAACGCATGCGCAGAAGAAGTGCATGACGTTTCTAAAAAGGGGTTGAACTCCAGGGGGGGGGATCAGGATTTGCAATAGTTGCTGTCAAACATTCACAACATGAGGGACAATATGGCGCACGGAGGAAACAGCACGAAAACAAAGAGAAAAGGATATTTATTAACTTTAATTAATAAAAACAGGGAAAAACTATGAATTAAAGTCCCCCTAATTTGAATTGCTTGCCAATATTGAGTTAAAGGATATAGGTGACTTTACATTCACTTTAAAGTGAAACATGGTGGTTTTAGCATTCTTTTCACTTGCCAGTGTGTTTAAAAACTTAAAAACATGTTTTAACTAACTTATATTAGGGGTGCAATAGCGCTATGTTTAGTTTAACACTAGCACAGCACGGTCTTTAATTAGTATTCAATAAAAACTGCACCTGTAAAATAGTGACAATTACCGTAGTAAAATTTGCCAGACTATAGCACTGAGACACAAGTTGTAAACAGTAAACTGCTCATAACAAAATGGTTGGTGTTATGGTATAACCCTTGTATCGAGGGTTAATACCAGATGAAAGATGCCCTTAGTACGGGAATAGCAACACACAAATACAGTTAATTCACTGAACGGGGAAAATACACGAAATCCTTCTCTCCGGGAACAGGCAAAAGAATAATTCAAAGTAGCAATCCCCCCAAACACGAGACCAAGCTCCATCTTGAGGGTAAAACAGGAATCTCATTTATTGAGGGCTACATGCCCAGTATTTAAGCAGGTCTCCCACCTGGTGGACACTCCCCTAGGGGACCAGATGGAAGGCTGGGACAAGTATAGTACATTAGCCATACCCCTCCTCTCTGTCCTGGAGATAATTGGGAAGAAATCCAATTATCTCCATGGATAGAGGACAAACGCCATTTTACAGGATACAATAAAAATACATTACATAAACAAATAAACAATCAAACACAAGGAAACAATGGAATCCTTCCTGGCACCTAGCAGTCTGGACTCTGGAGGTGATTAAACAAGGTGAAAGCGTATCACCTAAACCTAATTACAGTAAACAATAGCTGATGCCAGGAAACCTGTATCAGAAAATACAGTTTCTCAAAACTGAACAAGGAGCGAGTTAACCCCTTTAGTACTGTTGGATCCACACCCTGTACCTATGATGGCCACAGGGTGACTTAAACATAATGCCAGAAACCATAATCCGTAGGGAGGTTGGCAGTTTCATCGGTGTTCGGGAGATTAAAAAAAGAATAAACGAACGGGGAAGTACGGACAGGAAATCATACAAATCCACACAAATTAACCAGGAGAGCCACATAGTTCCAGGACAGAGGGGTCTGTCACACGGCTCCCTCCTTGTGGGACACTCCAGCAGACCCGGCTTGAACCTTTGGTGGGTCAACTTGGGGATGACCGGACTAGGAGGTGGTAGGAATGTCAATTTGCCGGGACAATCCATCTGCATTCCCGTTCTGCTTACCGGGCCGGTAGCTGGTGGTGACGTTATAGGGTTGGAGGGCTAAACTCCACAGCAGCAATCTACCATTGTCTCCTGAGACCCGGTTAAGCCAGACTAAGGGATTGTGGTCCGTTATGAGAGAGAATTCCTGTCCGTATAAATAAGGGCTCAACTTCTTCAGTGCCCAGACCAGGGCTAAACATTCCTTCTCCACTGCCACATAACTTTCTTCTCTAGGGTAACAACTTTCTGCTTAAGTATGCGTCAGGGTGCTCTCCTCCATCCTCCCCGACTTGGCTCAGCACAGCCCCCAGTCCATACATGGAAGCATCTGTATGAACGAGAAAATATTTGTTAGGGACTGGGGCAGCCAAGACAGGCGCATTCACAAGAGCCTGCTTCAGTGCCTGAAACGCGGCTTCACAAGCGGGAGACCACAGGACCTGCTTAGGGAGGTTCTTCTTAGTCAGGTCAGTCAGGGGCTTGGCGATAGTACTGTAGTCTGGGACAAAACGTTGGTAGTACCCTGCCATCCCCAAGAAGGCTAGCACTTGGGTCTTAGTGATAGGTGTGGGCCAATTAGCCACAGCCTCTACCTTGACTGGCTCCGGTCTCTGGCTCCCACACCCCACTCTGTGACCGAAGTACTGTACTTCAGCCATACCTAGATGGCACTTGTCTGGTTTCAAGGTCAGGCCAGCGGCCCGAATCTTGTCCAGGACCACCCCTACATGGACTAGGTGTTCCTCCCAGGACTCACTGTAGACCGCAATGTCGTCAAGGTATGCACAAGCAAATTCCTGGAAGCCATCGAGGAGTCTATCCACCATACGCTGGAAGGTAGCCGGAGCATTCTTCATCCCAAAGGGAAAGACCTTAAACTGGTACAGGCCAAATGGGGTGACAAATGTCGACTTGGGGATAACATCCTCGGCCAGGGGAATCTGCCAGTAGCCCTTACACAGGTCTATGGTGGTCAGATAGCGTCCCCTAGCAACACAGTCTAGTACTTCGTCTACCCGCGGCATCAGGTAAGCGTCAGTGGTGGTCCTTTCGTTGAGCAGCCTGTAGTCCACACAGAACCGGGTGGTCCCATCCAGTGACGTGCGGTGAGGTCAGAGTCTGGTGAGGCACTGGCTTAGATGCGCAGGAGAAACACATATGAACCCAATAGAGGAAGCTTAAATTAAACTAAAGCATTGTTTCTTTACTGCGGTCCTCAAGTACCCCCAACAAGACAGGTTTTCATTATAGCTGAACCAGTGCACAAGTGAAATAATCAGCTGATAGGTAAGAGCAAGTTAGTAACCATAATGTTACTTATCAGCTGATTTCTTCACCTGTGCACAGGTTCAGCTATGATGAAAACCTGGCCTGTTGGGGGTACAATAATAGTTTAACATACATGAGTAAATACAAAAGGCTTTAAAAGGGCACACCCTTGGTGCATAATTTTATAGTCAGTAGCTTGCTAAACATCTGGACCACTCCAAAAAAAATATTTTTAAGGAAAATAAATTTTGGATATTCCCTATTTTGTCTAAAATCACTATCTCACACATGGAAAACAAAATTAAAGATGATAATACAATTGCTGTAATGAAAGTTTCAATAGAAAATGTAAAACCTAAAATGGCTTAGCTCACAAAAGATGCTCTAGTCTGAACTTTTCTTTTTAAATAGTATTATTGTTTATTCTATAATTACAGCACAAGAAATGTATTTTAGTATCTTGCCCATAAGCATCTGATTAATATATGAACACAGTTTATGTTAAAATCACAAAAATGTAACCTATGTCTTTGAAGAGAGATAATCAGACCTTAAGAAACCAGGTAGGTGTCATATGTGATTATGATATACTGTTTCATAGCAAGCCACTATCCTGACACCCAGAGACAAGCAGACAGTATATGTATTAAACATTATTAAAAAATGTATTCTGTTTGTCTCTGGGTGTCAGGATAGTGGCTTGCTATGGCTGGCTACTTTAGTGTCAGACAGTGTATGTATTAAACATTATTAAAAAGTGTATTCTGTTTGTCGCTGGGTGTCAGGATAGTGGCTTGCTATGGCTGGCTACTTTAGTGTCAGACAGTGTATGTATTAAACATTATTAAAAAGTGTATTCTGACACTAAAGTAGCCAGTCATCATAGCAAGCCACTAGCCACTATCCTGATTCCTGACACCCAGAGATAAACACAATACACTTTTATATATATATATATATATATATATTTATTTATTTATTTATAGATACCGACAGTGCAAATAAACATTCAGAATAATTCAAGAAACAAAAACAGAGAAAAAAAAAGAAACAAAACAGGCACCACGCAGGGTGACAACATTAATATCTCCATAAATACAGGAATTCATAATACAGTGGTCATAAACTGTCTTAAAAACCCACGACTCTGAGATTAAGAGTCTCATTAAAAGGAACTCATCTGAGCCCCCATTATAAATCTCTATGACCGGATATCCAATCTGCCGGAAAATCACCCAGCACCACAAGGTAAAAGAAACACTCAGAACCTAAAAAAGGATATAAAATACTCTTCTGTTCAACTTCTGAGTATGTCTTAATGATAGGTAGCCATCCCAACAAAAACTTTCTAATTTCCCTTTCACTTGCTTCTCCCAAGTGAAAAGATTCAAAGATTATTTGCAATTGAATTTCTTTAATGAAAGCTGAAAACCCAGTAGCTCTTCTTGCTTTCCAATTTTTAATATCATTTGTTTAATAAGTAAAATAATTGTAGTCAGAGATTTTTTCTGCAATAAGGATCCTGAGTTGGAACCTTCTAGAAAAAAGATGTTTTCTGGTTCAAAGCACACATTTACCTTATACAGTCCCTTAATCCAGAAAGCCACCTTTTTCCAAAACTGACTAATTTTAGGACATAACCAAAACATATGCAAAATGTCTGCATTCGTAAATCTGCAGCGAGGGCAAAAGAAGCTTTGGCAAGGATACATCTTCAACATTTTCAAGGGTGTACAATAAAAATTGTTAATAAGTTTCATATGTCCCTCTTTCCAGCTTATTGGGATTCAACATTTATTTATGGCTTTGCAACTAAATTTAATTTTTTCCTGGTCAACGTTTGGAAGCAAAGAATCGCTTTGTTTGGCCAACATAATACTATATAGTAATGAAATTGAGGGGGCTTTAACTCTAACAGTGACAATACGAGACCTCATATCAGACCATGCAGCAATCCCATCCCCATTCCACTTTTTAGTCCTAATAAAGTGTTGAACTTGTAGAAATGCAAAGAAATTATTGCTGGGTAGCTCAAACTGTTGCCTTAAGTTTTCAAAGGTAGTTATATGACCTGTTTCCGTTAAAAATTGGGATACCTCTTTAAGGCCTTTACAGGCCCATGATCTAAAGACTTCCTGGTTATTCCCAGGAGGAAAATCTGGATTGCCTATCAAAGGTAGATATTCCGAGAAGACATGATCTATATCTGTTAAAGTACACAATTTCTGCCATGCAGAGATTATATTCTTAAAAGAAATTAAATTATGTATATTGCTTGGCATGTCTTTAGGAGCAATATGCAACAGGGCTTTAACAGAGAATGAGGAGACAAAGAACTTTTCCAGTTCTTCTGTGGTAAACCAATTCGTATCCGCCAACCAATCTAACGCGATTTTACTTAGCGCAGCAAGATTATAGAGTCTAATATTAGGCAATGCTAAACCACCCGATTCGCGAGGTAGCATTAATTTTTCCAATGCGATGCACGTTTTTTTCATCCCATGCCAAATAAATTGTGAAAAACTGGAATTTAATCTCCGAAGATCTGCATTACTTAAAATTAATGGAAGATTCTGTAGCGGAAAGAGCAGACGCGGAAAAATAATCATCTTAATGAGATTAACCTTAGCCGATATTGACAAAGGAAATGCTGCCCGAAGTTTCAAATCCGCATAAATTTTCTGTAGCAAGGGGTGGAAGTTTAAATCGTACCACTTTGCCGGATTCCTATGTAAATAAATCCCCAAGTATCTAAGAAAATCCACCTCCTTGAATCCGAAATTAGCTTTATTATAAGTTGTTTTATGAAGCCACAGCAATTCCCTTTTACTCTGATTTACTTTATAGCCTGCAAACGAACTAAAGAAATTTAAAGATTCTATCACAGTTGGGATAGCTTTAGGCGTATTGTATAGACAAACTAAAAGATCGTCTGCATACAGTAAAGTTTTGAGGGCTACTTGGCCCACAGTAATTCCCTCTAATATATCTCTTAACCAGATCGCAAGGGGTTCCATTGCAAGATTAAAAAGAAGAGGTGAGAGGGGACAGCCTTGTCGGGTACCTTTTTTTTTAATCTTATCCCAGGTGATAATACATTGTTAATCAACAGGTAGGAAATCGGGTTAAAATATAAATTTCATACAAAATGCAGAAACTGATTGTTAAATCCAAATTTTTCCAGTGTTTGGAAAAGATATTGCCATTCGATCGAGTCGAATGCCTTAACTGCGTCGAGAGTTAACAATGCAATGTCATGTTTAAATTGTTTGCCACTACCCTTGTTTAAACTCCATATATAATCTATCAAGGTAACAATTTTCCGCATATTTTTCGAAACATTTCTAGAGACCATAAACCCAGATTGGTCAGGGTGAATGATTTTATCTAAACATAGCATAAATCTAGAAGAGATAATAGTAGTAACTTGTAGTCTATGTTGAGAACCGATATGGGTCTTTAGGAGGCCAGGTCTTCTACATCTTTGTCTTTCTTAGGAATTAAAGAAATATTGGCTGCCGCGAAAAATTCTGAAAATGGGGTACTATCCGTGAAATAATTATTAAACAATTTTAAAAGGGTAGGTTTAATTTCCTCTATCAATATTTTATAATACTCTGACGGGAGACCATCTGGGCCAGCAGCTTTATTTAGCTTAGTTTTTTTCTATAGCGTCCCCTATCTCTTCAGCAGAGATCGGTGCATTAAGTTTTTCTAACAGATCTTCTGACACTCTGGGAAGTTTTATTTGTGACCAAAATGTTTCTTGATTCTGCATATTATAACTAGAGTTTGTATAAAGATCTTTATAGTAAGAGTGGAGAATCCTCCTAATATCAGGTTGTTCGGTATTTCTCTTATTTTTATCTCTAATAGCTAAAATAAGATTTATTTTTTTCCTGAACTTAACTAATTTAGCAAGATACTTAGCCGAGCATCCGTAATATCCTTTAAATCGTAAATTTAATTTAGCATCTTCTTCTAAAGATTCCTGTTTAAGAAATATGTCCCTTTCCTGTCTAGCTCGAGAATACCTCTCCCAGTGTAGGCGAGTTGGATCACTATATAGTCTCCTGTAGCTATTTCTGACTTGGTTGGTAAGTTGAACTTTTCTCATATGATCTTTTTTCTTCTTTTTACACATATAAGCCTTTATTTCTCCTCTTAAATAAGCTTTTGAGGCTTCCCAAAAAGTTTCAATTTTGTGAAAGTATAATATATTATGAGTACAGTAGTCTTTCCATTTTTGCTTTAACCATAACGTGAATCTAGTATTTTTATACATATAATGAGGAAAAAAAATGTATAATTAGTCACAGACTGCATCACACAGGGGTGGAATGCTAGTGACACTACTGCATGATCTGATATGACTATGTCTCCAATTTTTGCATCTATTTTTTGCAAAGACAAAACTTCAGAGACTAGAAGGAAATCAATCCTTGAAAACGTCCTGAATGTTTTGGATTCGCAGGTAAAAATACGCTGATCAGGATTTTGAAGTCTCCATATATCCACTATTTTAAGATGATGACAAAACTTTTTCATGTATTTAGCTTGTTTGTTATATAAGGTTAAATTCTTTTTTGAAAATCTGTCTAATTCTGGACAAAGTGAAAGGTTAAAATCACCACCAATAATCAAATTATCAGATAAAAAGGGAAATAGTTTAATTTTTCATTTTTCCCAGAATATCTTAGAAAAAACATTCGGAGCGTATATATTATAACATAAAACAAATTTCAAACTATTGATTTGTAGTTGTAAAATAATATATCTAGCCTCCGGGTCCAAATCCGTCTGTAATAGTTGATATGTTAAGTTTTTATTAAGAAGGATGGCTACCCCCAATTTCCTACTGCTACAAGGAGTAGCTATTACTTCCCCTACCCATCTGGTTCTGAGTTTCGGTATCTCTAGATCTTTTAGATATGTTTCTTGTATAAAAACTATGCTTGGTTCATAACACCCTAGATTTTTGATTATAAGTTTCCGCTTCAATGGATTAGTAATTCTTCCTACGTTCCAAGAGAGAACTTTAATACTCTCTATTGTATCAGTCATAATTGCAACTAATGTAAAAAAATAGTAAATTTTTAAAGAAATCCATGCAAAAAACTTTCGCCTTTCCCATCTAATTCCCCTTACTTGTATCCTAAAAAAAACAAAACCACTTTTGCTCTTCTCCCATATATACTCATAAAAGCAGTCCAGAAAGAGGAAAGTATAGCTAAATGACACTATAAAGTCATATCTTTTGGATACCAAAAAAAGAAAATTACCCAATTATCTACCCTTAATGGGGCCGGCGGGGCGAGGAAAAAGGGGGCCAGAGGCGGGGGGAACGGAAGAGAAGAGGAGAAAAAAGAAAAAAAAAAAGGAAAAAAAAAAACAGAAAAAAGAGGGAGACCTCTCTAACATAACAGGCAATTGGAACCTTTTCAAACATGCTTGAGGAAAAAAAATCTTTTGACCTTCCAACACTTTAATTATCCTCTATCCTACTCTAGACTCAATGAATTCTTTGGCTTTAAAAGCATCTGTAAATACAAGATTATTGCCATTATCATCTACAATAATCTTTGCCGGGTATAACATACGTGCTTTAATTCCCTTGTTTATCATCATGGTACATAAAGGAGACATAATCTTTCTTTTCTGAACAGTCTCATTAGAGAAGTCTTGAAATAAAAGATTTTTTTTGTCACCTATAGTAAAAGTTTCGAACTTCCTATATAATCTCAACATTTCTACTTTATCCTGGAATCTTAAAAGCTTGAATATACATAGCCTGTTTCTAGTTGTACCGTTCTCAAAGTGTCTTTTGGGTCCTAATCTGTGTGCCCTTTCGATAGCTAAGGGGAGGGCTTGTGGAGGGAAGCCTAAGGCCTGTGATAGTGTTAAAGAGGTGAACTCCATCAAGTTTTCAAACTCCGGAGTTTCGGGAATACCCAAAATCCTAATGTTGTTGCGCCTGGAGTGATCTTCTTGATCCTCCAGACGCGCCTCCATATTTTGGATTTTTGAGAGTTGTTTTGCTAACAAGTTTTCTTGTTTATTAACTACATCTTCCAATTTGGATATCCTATCTTCCGCTTCAGCTATCCTAGTAGCAAATTGTTTCACTTCAAGATTAAGCGAAGTGAGTTCTGTTGCTATACCACTTAGTTCTTTTTTGATTATTTCAAACTGGGGGGTAAAATAATTGCTATGCTGGACTATTAAAGTCTGGTTATCTGTGGATACTGATAGTATATCACTAGAGTCTAAACTCGAATCTGCCCCCTTATTATTCCTTTTTTCTCTTGGTTTAACAGGCATTTTTAAAATGGGTTGTTTGCCCTCTGTGAGGTATTTTTCCATGTAAAATTATCAGAAGTGACATAAAAAACAATTACAGTCTAACATGTGCTCTGCAACCTGTGAATAAAAAACAGCAGAAACAAAATTGCAATACAAACAAGAAACCTAGGTTAATAATATACTGATGTGAATGTGTATAGGACTGTGAGATTAGAGTAACTTCCTGATTAGCAGTCAGGAAAATGCATATAAAAATATAGGAGTGTGTAACCTTATGTGAAACACTTTTTTTTTCCTTTTTTTCCTTCCCCTTTTTTTCTTTTTTCTTTTTTTTTTTTAAACCTTAGAAATGCTTAAAGTGAAACCCTGATTAGTTGTACAGGGACATACATATTTTAGAAGCAACAAACTGCACGGACCTATCAAAAAACCTAAGTGAAAAAATACCCAAAATACAAAACACAAAAGAAAAGCAAAAAAGAGCCTGTAATAATTTGCAACTAAGTTGGGGTAACAGACTCAGTTTAACTGGTAGGTTCTGTAAAAGTGTAACCACAGAGGAATACCCTTAATTATAGTTAGCTAAATGGTAATAATCTTTCTGTTGCCTTTGTTTGATAAAAGGCCTAGCACACTGATATAAGCTTAAGGTAATAAAATAATAAAGTTGTACTCAAAGCAGATATGTGAATCTTCCTAAGAACAACTCTCTTAGGAAATAGAGAGCTGAAAGACTAAACAGGTAACAAAAAGTCCTTCTTAAGAGTTCCAAACCGTTAAAAATCCTTATGACTCAAGGGTCAGGACTATCATAAGTCTTCCAACGAAAAAAACGCTCTCTTAGTTGTTACGACACTTGAATATCACAAATCACAAATATATACTGAGGTTTCCCCTTCCTCCTTCAAAAGAAATTTTTTTCCATTTTTTTAGAGCTTGCCAAAGTTATTACTTAATTTTACCATTGCCCTCTATGAAAGTGAAGCGTCCCAGGGAAAAATAGCTTAAAAACAAGACAGCGGTTCACCAATATGTTCCACAGCACCCACTGGATAAAAAGATTCACTAACCCGTGCTGCTGGGCCCTCGGCTCCTTACTAGATATTAATGGTAGTTACAACTGCTAGTGTTACCGTATTCTAAGGTTGTGTGCGGTCCCTTTTCGAGTTGCAGGCGATCAGCCGCCTTAGGAGTTCCGTTGTCTGGTAGCCTCTTGCTACTTGACAGCCATCACCATGTGGCTCACAAATGCGCTCCCGGAAACACTCCAGCCGAGAAGGAGTGACGCCCCCGGATCCCTCCGCGTCAGCCTCCAGGCTCACCAGTAGTCACGGACCACTTCGCCCAACCAGGGGGCACAGGACCTTTATTCTTCTCACCGGTGTAAGGCTGACAAACTTCCACAGGATGGTGTATGTATCACCGGCACCAACCCAGTTTCCACTCCAATGTGGGCTGTGAGATCCCTGGGTCTTATTTTCAGCAGACGGGTAGGAGCGTATTCGCTCAGTACAGCTTCCGACGAGCTCTGCGACCTCTTCCGCAGAGTGGTAGCCCACACAAGCCGATGTGGGAACGGCCAAGGGCTGACTCGTGTTTGGGGGAATTGATGACTCTCGTCTCTCAGTCGCTGCTGTTGGTAGCACAGCTAGTGGGAGCTCCTCCTCCTCCACCGGAAACTATCTTTCGGAGTCACACAATACACTTTTTAATACACACACTGTCTGACACTAAAGCAAAAGAGTTAAAAGGGGCTGTATCCAGCTGTACACTGCAGGAGCACACAAAAAAGAATCAGTTAATAAACAGAGCTTATTTATTGCTGACCCCTGCCCTTAGTCAGTGCCCTGAGCCCTCTTACCTCCATTTGATTTGTATTTTCTACTGTAGCTGCACTATAGCTGCACACAGTGAGCTGCCCCCTGAATTGAACGGATGACAGCACAGAACCACGGGCTGGGAGAAGGGGGGAGAGAAGTCAGTGAGGGGGGCAGCAGCAGCACAGGGAGGGTAAGTGCTAGCAAGGCTCAGATTTCAGCTAAAGACTAGTGCTACCGTACAGTACAGCATGCTGCTTACTTTCCATCTGTATGTTCGGAATACTTTCTCTCTCCCCTTGTCATAGAAACACAGATCTGCAATTAAAGGTAAAGAATAAAAAAAGAAACTGCTTGTTGAACTGTTTACTGCGGCTGTCAGCAATATAATGAGGGCTGGAGCACTGTAATCAGTTCAACAAGCAGTTTCTTTTTTTTATTTACCTTTAATTGCAGATCTGTGTTTCTAGGACAAGGGGAGAGAGAAAGTATTCAGAACAGACAGATGAAAAGTAAGCAGCATGCTGTGCTGTATGATAGAACTAGTCTTTCCCTGAAATCTGAGCCTTGCTAGCACTTAACCTCCCTGTGCTGCTGCTGCCCCCCTCACTGACTGTTCTCTCCCCCTTCTCCCCGGGCCAGGTGAGACAAATGCCTCTCACTGCAGTCAGTGCACAATAAAGACTGAGGTCTTCCTTTGGGCTGCTCGTGGAAGCCACAAGCAGATTGCTGCACCGCTCTCTCACAATGGTGATTCTGTGATCTCAACTGGTGTTTGAGTAACATTATGTGCACTGTTTTTTGCTGATAGACATCACTTGTTGCGTGAGACAGACATTCTATTGAATCTATTGTGCAGTGTCACTATATGTCCGCTCACGCAACAAGTGATATCTATCAGCAAAAAAGAGTGCACATAAGGCTACTCAACCACCACCTGAGAGATCACAGAATCACCATTGTGAGAGATTCTGACACATTGTGACCGGCAAAAACAGGACACAGTCCACTCACTGACCTGACTTGACTGAGGACTCGAGACTTAGCAGCAGCTCCATCCGCTTCACTTTCCCGCGTCCAAGCCCGGCACGCCTCCCCAGCAGCTCTGATAGCTGATTGGCTGTGCGGATTAGCTCCATCATGGAGGCGGTTATAAGAACCGCCTCTATTGGAGCATGGTATGGGTGCTGCAAGACACCACTAGGTTGCGCTAGCTCTTAGTGAGCTAAGAACATTATCAAGCATCCATGTTACGCAATCAATGGTGGGCAGCTGAACCGCTCACTGCCTCTTAATTGCGCAACATGGGTGATGATATTGGGATCACATCTGGTGGCGCTGACGGAGGGAAAGGGGGGTGGGGGCATGTATCTAGGGGGCATGGTCAAAAAAGTAAAGCCAAAAAACCCTCAACTATTATTATTTTTTTTAAATTAATCATTAAAACTTTTTTTCTTCTGGCTGCACATCACTGGTCCCATCTTTCTTAGGTACCAGGTCTACAGACGAAGCCCAAGGGCTATTGGAGTGTTCAATGACTCCCAGCCGAGCCATCTCCTGTATCTACTTCCACATTCCTTCTCGGACTGCTTCGGGGATACGGTAGGGGGGCTGTTGCAGGGGATTCTGTCCAGGGGTCTCTACCTTATGTACAGCTAGGGTAGTGTAGCCGGGCTCTTGGGAGAACGTTGCCTGCTTCTCCCACAGAAGCTGTCTTGCCTGTACCTTCTCTGTAGGGCTTAACCGGTCCCCTAGCTGCACAAGACTAGTGAGGTCAGTCTGGGGGTCCTTCTCTAGTAAGTCGAGCAGGGGTAAATTCTCTGGGTCATCTGCAGTAGGGGCACACACTGCAGCGACATCCTCTGGCCTCTCCTGATACTCCTTCAGCATGTTCACATGAAAGGATTGCTGGATCCTTTCATCTGCACAGCTGGCTATAATATAGGTAGTATCACATACCTTAGCTAACACCTTATACGGGCCCTGCCAAGAGGTTTGCATCTTGTTTGTCCTCAAAGGCTTGAGCACCAAAACTTTCTGTCCAACCTGGAAGACCCGCTGCCGGGCACCCCGATCATACCACCTCTTCTGTCTCCCCTGGGCCACCTGGAGATTCTCCCTTACCATCAGGGACAGTTTCTCCATGCGGTCCCGGAGTTCCAGGACATATGGTACTATGGGGGTCCCCTCCTGCTCTATCTCTCCCTCCCAGTGTCCTCTAATGAGATCCAGGGGTCCGCGGACCCTTCTCCCATTGTCATGGTTTCTCTCCATTGCTGCCTGTCCCTTTAAGCCTGCTTCATAAATTCCCATGAACCTCTATGCTCCTTGCCAATTAATGAAGATTTACTGAAGCATACATTTCATGCAACATTGCTTTCTGCTAAAGACTCTTACTGGCTTACTGATTTCTCAGTTTAATTCGAGGTGTTTATTGTCTTTTCTACTCTGATCAATTTCAAGAGAGGAGTTTTCAAGCAGTGTGCTGCTATCTTTTCTCTGTACTTTCGTGTAATACTTATTTTGAATAAACTTCATATTAAGCTGAAATCTACAAAGCACTTCACTGAGCTCCAAAGTTATCATCAAGTTATTACCAAGTGTGTAGTAATCCTTTTCCGAGCCTTGACGTTTTTTTATCATCTCTCAATCATTCCGGATAAAAACGCTGCAACACAGCTCAGCTCAGCCTGTCAGAAAATCCGCTGTGCGGATTGGAGGAGCCATGCTCACACACACACACCAGTTTGCCAGCATATCCGATTACCGGATTGGAGGAGCCACACAAACAGGTCAGCCTTTCTACTCATACTGCTATCGGATTGGTGCTTTGTCACAAGCCTCCATTGCAGCACACGCTGAATTGATTTATTTGTTTGTTTAACGCTGAACACTCTGCTAAGTACATTTATAGTGAAAGAAATTATCAGACAGTCCACAACTTGAACTTAACATTAAGAACTGTTTATTTACGAATATTATATCAAGTATTGACTATTATTTCCAATCAACTGCTGTAGTCATTACAATATTGGATATTCAAACTTCCTTCTCCTGTAACCAATTTAACAGGAGATCAAATCTCATTGTTTTCTTTATTTCTATTCTCAATCTGCAGTTGTGATCCAAAACCATTCTCTTACTGTGACACCCATAGAGTAACTCAAAGGGAGAGAACCCAGTAGATTCCTTGGGCACCTCTCTGTACGCAAATAACAGATGAGGCAGGAATCGCTCCCAGTCTCTGCAAGTGTCAGTAAAGGTCCTCAGCATCTGCTTGAGGGTGCCATTAAAGCACTCGCAGAGACCGTTAGTCTGTGGGTGATAAGGCGAACTGAGCAGCGGTTTGATGCTGCACACCTTCCACAGCTGGTGGGTGAGCACAGCGGTAAACTGGGTCCCCTGATTGGAGAGAATCTCCTTAGGGAACCCGACCCTAGTAAAAACCTTAACCAGGGCATCAGCTACTGTCTCTGCCTCTATATTAGACAGTGCTACTGCCTCTGGGTAACAAGTGGCATAGTCCACCATGGTGAGAATATACTTCTTACCTGATGGACTAGCTCTGGCCAGTGGACCCACAATGTCAATGGCTATGCGGGAAAAGGGTTCCCCAATGATAGGCATAGACATAAGCCTAGTTTTTGGGTGATCCCCCCGCTTACCCACCCGTTGACAGGTGTCACAGGTACTACAATATACCCGAACATCTCGGTTAAAATTGGGCCAGAAGAAATTTTGGGTGATCCTATGAGCTGTGCAGCAGGACCCTAGATGTCCAGCTAATGGTACATCATGCCCAATCCACAGAATCTCTTGCCGGTATTTTGCAGGCACCACCAGCTGCTGATTCTGCAGAGGGGCAGTACTTTTCTGGGAAGGTTTAGGGATTCTATATAGCCTATCCCCCACCCACTCATAACGTTCCCCATCTACCCCCTCTTCTCCAGCATCTGCCCTAGCCCTATACTTCTGAAGGGTCGGATCCTCCCGGGTTTCCCTCCCGTACGTCTCTGGGGTATCCCAGCCTAAGGGGGCCTGATCTAGGGTACAAGTCGGCGTAGAGAGTCTTACCTGGGTCTCAGCAGCAGGTGGGTCAGTCTCGGCGGCACGAGTCTGGGCACGGGTAGTCACGGGGTTAACATCAGCGGGACCCATCGGAGCATAGGCAGAAACAAGGGGGGCCAAGTCATTTCCAAGGAGAACATCAGCTGGTAAATACTTCATGACCCCCACATTCACATGTCTAGCGCCCCCTCCCCAATCCAAATGTACCCGAGCAACAGGTAGGCGGAACACAGCGCCCCCTGCTACCCTCACAGCCACAGTGTCTCCAGTGCGCTGGTTCTCGGACACAGAGTTCTTTTGGAGCAAGGTCATTGTAGCACCAGTATCTCATAGACCACTGACCTCCTTCCCATTCACTTTAACCAGTTGCCGGTGCTGTTGTTGGTTATCCCGGTGGGCAGCTTGCACAGGGTCTGCTTCATGTAGGATGCCCCAGCATTCTCCCTCCTCTACGCAGTGGGCAGCAGACTGAGGGTTACGTGGGTTTCCGCCGGCGGGTCTCCTCCAGGACTGTGCTTGGTTCTCTGTGTTTAGTGGAGACTCTGGTCTTTTGTGCCCTAGTTGCTTACATCCGAAGCACCGAATGGGCTGCGAGTAGTCCCGTGAGTTGAACCGGGCTGGCTGAGGATAGTTTGTGGCTGAAAGTGGTGCTGTAGAGCGGTGCGCCGGGGGTTGGTAACCGGTAGCTGCTAGGGTAACTGTGGGTTGGTACTCCACTCTGGAAGGGGTCTTAGTGGCAGCAGTGTCCAGTTTGCGGGCATCCGTATACTCATCTGCCAGGCAAGCAGCTTCATGCAGTGTGGAGGGTTTACGGTCCCGAACCCACTCTCTAACTCCTGCGGATAACTTGTCGAAGCAATGTTCCAACAGGAATAGCTGCAGCACCTCTTCCCCGGATACGGCTTGGCACCCCGCCATCCAGTGAGCTGCTGTGCGGTGCACCCTACATGCCCACTCAACGTAGAAATCTCCAGCTAGTTTAACAGTGTCTCTGAACCGCCTCCTGTATGCCTCCGGTGTAACCGCATACCTGGAGAGCAGAGCCTCTTTTACAGCGTTATAATCCCTGACTTCCTCATCCGGAATGGCCCAAAAAGCCTCGCTGGCCCGGCTGGATAATTTTCCGAATAATATCGAGACCCAGTCCTCTGCGGGTACCTTGTGTAGTGCACATTGCCTCTCAAAATCCGCAAGGTACCCATCAATCTCTCCTTCTGTTTCAATGAAGTTTTTAAAAGCTGCAAAATGTACTTTCCTCTTTTCCACTGGGGTTGCTGTGACTTGGGCTGCTGCAGCGCCGCTTTGGTAAAGTAGGTTGGCCTCCACAGCGGCTATGACCCGGTCGATAATTTCTGTAGTCGGGTTGGGGCCATAATGTGCCAGTCTTATTTTAACCGCCCAGTCAAAGCTTGCTTCTTCGGGGGTTCTGTCTGATATGCTGGGCCCATTGGTTCCTTCGGTCGCCTGGTACTCCGTCCATCTCGGTCAGTGTTGTAATAATCTCCCTCTTCCTGAGGTTACTGGCTTGTCATTCCCGTTGTTCTAGCAGGTCTTTAAGGGTAGCTCTTTTCAGCCTTTCATACGGTATTCAAAAGAATAATTCAAAGTAGCAATCCCCCCCAAACACGAGACCAAGCTCCGTCTTGAGGGTAAAACAGGAATGTCATTTATTGAGGGCTACATGCCCGGTATTTAAGCAGGTCTCCCACCTGGTAGACACTCCCCTAGGGGACCAGATGGGAGGCTGGGACAAGTATAGTACATTAGCCATACCCCTCCTCTCTATCCTGGAGATAATTGGAAAGAAATCCAATTATCTCCATGAATAGAGGACAAACGCCATTTTACAGGATAAAAAAAAAAAAACATTACATAAACAAATATACAATCAAACACAAGAAAACAATGGATTCCTTCCTGGCACCTAGCAGTCTGGACTCTGGAGGTGATTAAACAAGGTGAAAGCGTATCACCTAAACCTAATTACAGTAAACAATAGCTGATGCTAGGAAACCTGTATCAGAAAATACAGTTTCTCAAAACTGATCAAGGAGAGAGTTAACCCATTTAGTACTGTTGGATCCACACCCTATACCTATAATGGGCACAGGGTGACTTAAACATAATGCCAGAATCCATAATCCGTAGGGAGGTTGGCAGTTTCCACGGGGAAGTACGGACAGGAAATATTACGAATCCACAGAAATTAACCAGGAGAGCCACATAGTTCCAGGACAGAGGGGTCTGTCACAATTGGCAGTTACTTTTCTCGCAATCTCACAAAGATTACAGCACTGTTTCAAAATCCTTGGAGGTTGAACTTCAGCTCCACAAAGTGCTGTATTAGCAAAGCACTGTAAAGTGAAGCGATGTAAAGTGAGGTATGCATGTAGTGAAACAAGTAAGTTGCCTATTCTCTTTTCATATCTGCTACGATTTGGCTTACTCGATGGAAATTTTAACTTTCTACTTTTAACTTTTTTTGCCAATAAAAGTTAAAGCGAATGTCAATTTTGATGAATGTGTGCCCGATTTTTACAAATCCTATTAAAAGGAGAGGGCAGGGAGGCCTTATTTACAACTTTTTTTTTTTTTTTTTGTCATTATTTTGTTTTGTTCCGTCATAATTTGATTTGTCCGTTTTGGGTGTGCTTTTTATGTTCCTTTAACCCTCATGGAGGAGGGAAAGGGACAGGCTAAAAAGAAACAGGAAAATACAATAAGGGTACCATAAGTGTCCTGCTTTCTTTTTCTTATAGGATATGATTGATTTATTGTTATAGTTTTTACAGTATAAATCTAACCTAACTTTTCCTTTCTGTTTGATTGAAAAAAAAAAAAAAAAAATCCTATTAAAAAATTTACATTTCACTCGTTTTGTTAAAATACTTACCTTTTATTCTTGAAAGCCGCTCCAGCACTTCCCCCGCCCGTCGCAAGTCTCTTTATATTTCAAAAATGACAAATCCGGCTTCCTCCAATCACGGCTTGGCCTCAGGCAATGTTTGCTCTGGGGGGGAAGCCGTGATTGGAGGAAGCCGGATTCGTCATTGCTGATGTATGAAGAGGCTTGCGACGGGTGGTGGAAGCGCTGGAGCGGCTTTCAAGAATAAAAGGTAAGTATTTTAACAAAACGAGTGAAATGTAAAGTTGGATGAATGAAAGTGCCCCTGTTTTTAATAGGATTTTTAAAAACCGGGCACACATTCGTCAAACTTGACATTCACTTTAAGTTTAAAGCATTTACTGGAGTTCTCCTCCGTGCATTTTTTGTTACCTTTTTTTATTATAATAACATAATAGAGTTTTCCTCTCTTTGTCAGATCTGAAGCAATACTTACTAGTTTGACAGTTTAACTTGGTTTGGCCACTTTGTACCATCTTGCAATTTATGCAGAAAATTTTGGGTACATTTTTAAAACTATATAAAATTTAGATTTCCCAGATGGGTGTCTTAATCCATTTTGACAATGTATGCATGTTCCTAACCTTGATCAAACTCGCTTAGCATAGCAAAAAAGATGAATAAACAAACAACATATTTGCACCAAAAATGATCCTGTATAGAATTACACGATATTATCTTTTTTTACACTTAACCAGTTCTCTCATTTTTTGATTCCTGCATTTTTTTTATTATTTCAGAAAAACTGATTTATTATGAAAACATCAACACAATAAGAAAATAAGGTTAGATTATTGTAATTTGTAAGTATAGATTACTGTAACCACATGAAACCCCTTATATAAATAGTGGGACATCCTTCCTTAGAACAAGGAGACAGTATTTATTTCTTTAGTGAGGGCGTAATTAAAAATAGCTAGAAACACTAAAGTATAACCAATGCTTAGAGGTATTTGCTATAGTTATGACAATTGGCCAACAGCTGTACGGACACAGGACAACTTATTTGATACAGCAGGATTGCTGCTTTTAAATAAAATAAAAGTTGTTCCATATGTGTATGGTTCATGGACATGTGACCCATACATTGAAAGATAAGCATCTCCTCTTTTAAAACATCTAATTCTTCTGTCTCCAATCATAAACGCTCTTACAAGTCTCACTCTCACCTTCTCTCGCTCACACTCCTACTACTTCTTTCTGCTGGTGACATCTCTCCTAACCCTGGCCCCATAACAATTACCAAATTTCCACATTCTCGCTCATTCTTCCACAGTAGAAACTCTAGATCATGCAATTCTAACAATCTCATCTCCATTAACCCACAGCGCTTATCCTCATTCTTTTCTTGTGCTCTCTGGAATGCTTGCTCTGTCTGCAACAAACTTTCGAGCACAACCTGTTTGTTTCTAATGCTTTCAAACTTTTAGCATCTATCGAAATCTGGCTATCTTCTTCTGACACTGCTTCCATTTCTGATCTTACACGGTGGGCTCCACTTTAGTCATAACCCTAAGCCAAGTAAGAGACATGGTGGCGGGATTTTGCTATCCTCCTCATGCACCTATCAGTAACTGCCTCCGCTCCCATCTCTCTCCTTCTCCTCCTTTGAAGATCACTGTATTCGCCTGGTCTCCCCCTCCCCTCTATCAGAGTGGCAGTCATCTATCACCCTACTTGACCAACCTCCCAATTCCTTGACACCTTTGTCGCCTGGCTTCCTCACTTTCTCTCTCCAAATATACCAACTCTAATACTCGGGTACTTCAACATCCCCATTGATAATCCATCTGCCTCTAAACCTCTTTCACTCACATCCTCCTTCGGTCTCTCACAATCCACCCAAATTCTTACTCACTGTGACAGAGACTCATTCAACATCTCCTACCTTACACTCCCACTATAACCTGCCCTGATCTTGCTACAGTCCACTATAACAAAACTCTCTACTCTGCACTAGACACTCTTGTTCCTCCCCAACTGCGTTAAACCCAATGCAGTCAGTTACAGCACTCTCAACAAACATGCTAGTTGTAAAAATGCTCCTGCACTGCTGAGCTTGTCTGGAGGAAATTTCACTATGAATCTGATTTCATCCACTATAAGTTCACTCTTCATTCATACACATCTTCACTTAACCTAGGAAACCTACTATTGTTCTCATATATCTACTCTTTCTTTAAACCCTAAATTACACTTCTCTACTTTCAACTCTCTCCTCTATCCACCTGCACCACCCCCTTTGTCTATTTTTAGTGATTAAGACCTGGCAGATTACTTTTTTAAACAAAACGCATACTATCTGAAGGAAGGTCCTGACACAAGCCTACAATCTTCCATCTCCACCCCAATCTCCAATTCAGCTCTTACTCACATCTTCAACCTATCCCTTTCTACCGGTTCATTCCCATCTTCTTTAAAACATGCAAAGGTCACTCCCATACTTACAAAACCCTACCTTGACTCCAATTCTCCTGCAAACTACTGCCCTCTATAACTGCATCCACTATCATCAAAACTCCTGAAAAAACTAGTTTATGATCGCCTAACCCACTTCCTGTCCTCCAACTCCTTGCCTGACCCCCTGAAATCTGTCTTCCTTCCCCAACACTCAAGTGAAATTGCCCTCACCAAGTTTACTAACAATATTCTTTCTGCTAAAAGTAACGGCAACTACTCTATACTTCTTACTTGACCTTTCAGCTGCCTTAGACACAGTTGACCACCCCTTCTCCTGCAGACTCTCAGCCCTCTTGGTCTCTGTGACACAGCTCTCTCTTAGATTTTTTTAACAGGTCCTTTTCCGTCTCATTTGCTGGTGACTCCTCCTCTTCAATGCCTCTGTCAGTTGGAGTACCTCTGTCCTGTATACTCTACTCTTCTCCATTTAGACTTCTTCACTGGGTAAACATTAACATCTATGGCTTCAGTTTTCACCTCAATGCTGATAACACGCAGATCTACCTCTCCACCCCTGCTCTCTCTCCCTCTGTCCATTCTCACGTCAGTGACTGCTTATCTGGCATTTCTTCCTGGATGTCCTTTTTGACTACCTAATAATAAACATGACCAAGACTGAGCTCCTTCTAATCCCCCTCTAGCTTTACTCCAACTTCCGACTTTCCTATTACCGTCGACACCATCATTATCGCCCCATCAATAGAAAGACTTTGTCTTGACAAAGGTCAGGGGGTGTAGCCGAAATGCATTGATGATAATCTACATTTTTATTTACTGTATATGATACTTTCACTTTTGTTTAACAATGTTATTTTAATAACAAGATCAGCACCCTGTTTAGTATCACTTGTGGGATACTAGGCTGAGGACTGGTGTACAAACTATAGATGTTCGTTTACAAGACGTAATGGCACCCAGTGAATCACGGTTTGGAGCAGAAGGTTGATGATGGGTGATCACATAAAATGGACTGGGCCCAGCCGTTTCCAGTGAGGGTATTTGTGTATATACTTTCTGCATGAGGGGTCTCTTTGTGTTTGCTTTTCTTCTATGTACTTTATTCTGAAGGGTCTTAAAAAAATCTTTAAGAAGATCCCCTTAGGACAATACGAGAACTAGAGGATTTTGGACTTTTCTTTATCCGGGACTTATTTTTTACCCTTGTATTTGGATTGAAGGTATTTATATTGAATATACAGTATGTATATATTGATGAGCACTATATAGTGTGTATGCACATCAATTTATTTAAAAAAATATAATTTATGTAAGAACTTACCTGATAAATTAATTTCTTTCATATTAGCAAGAGTCCATGAGCTAGTGACGTATGGGATATACATTCCTACCAGGAGGGGCAAAGTTTCCCAAACCTCAAAATGCCTATAAATACACCCCTCACCACACCCACAATTCAGTTTAACGAATAGCCAAGAAGTGGGGTGATAAGAAGGAGCGAAAGCATCAAAAATAAGGAATTGGAATAATTGTGCTTTATACAAAAAAATCATAACCACCACAAAAAAGGGTGGGCCTCATGGACTCTTGCTAATATGAAAGAAATTAATTTATCAGGTAAGTTCTTACATAAATTATGTTTTCTTTCATGTAATTAGCAAGAGTCCATGAGCTAGTGACGTATGGGATAGTAGATACCCAAGATGTGGAACTTCCACGCAAGAGTCACTAGAGAGGGAGGGATAAAATAAAGACAGCCAATTTCGCTGAAAAATTAATCCACTACCCAAATCAAAAGTTTCAATTTTTATAATGAAAAAAACTGAAGTTATAGGCAGAAGAATCAAACTGAAACAGCTGCCTGAAGTACCATTCTACCAAAACTGCTTCTAAAGAAGAGAAAACATCAAAATGGTAGAATTTAGTAAAAGTATGCAAAGAAGACCAAGTTATTGCTTTGCAAATCTGATCAACAGAAGCTTCATTCTTAAAAAGCCCAGGAAGTAGAAACTTACCTAGTAGAATGAGCCGTAATCCTCTGAGGCGGGAATCAACCCGACTCCAAATCAGAATGATGAATCAAAAGTTTAACCAAGATGCCAAAGAAATGTCAGAAGCCTTTTGACCTTCCTAAAAACCAGAAAAGATAACAAATAGACTAGAAGTCTGTCTGAAATCTGAATAGCTTCAACATAGGATTTCAAAACTCTTACCATATCTAAAGAATGTAAGAATCTTACCAAAGAAGTCTTAGGATTAGGACACAAGGAAAAGACAAAAATTCCTCCCTAATGTTGTTAGAATTCACAACTTTAGGTAAAAATTGAAATGAGGACAGCAAAAACCACCTTATCCTGATGAAAAATCAGAAAAAGGAGATTCACAAGAAAGAACAGATAATTCAAAAACTGTTCTAGCTGAAGAGATGTCTAAAAAGAACAATACTTTCCATGAAAGTAATTAATGTCCAGAGAAAGCATATGCTCAAACAGAAGAGCCTGTAAAGCCTTCAGAACCAAATTAAGACTCCAAGGAGGAGAAATTGGCTTAATGACAGGTTTGATACGAACCAAAGCCTGAACAAAATAATGAATATCAGGAAGATTAGCAATCTTTCTGTGAAAAAGAACAGAAAGAGCAGAGATTTGTCCTTTCAAAGAACTTGCAGACAAACCCTTATCCAAACCATCCTGAAGAAATTGTAAAATTCTAGGAATTCTAAAAGAATGCCAAGAGAATTTATGAGAAGAACACCAAGAAATGTAAGTCTTCCAAACTCGATAATAAATCTTTCTAGAGACAGATTTACGAGCCTGTAACATAGTATTAATCACTGAGTCAGAGAAACCTCTATGGCTAAGAATCAAGCATTCAATCTCCATACCTTCAAATTTAATGATTTGAGATCCTGATGGAAAAATGGGCCTTGAGATAGAAGGTCTGGTCTTAACGGAAGTGTCCAAGGTTGGCAACTGGCCATCCGAATGAGATACGCATACCAAAACCTGTGAGGACATGCTGGAGCCACCAGCAGTACAAACGAACGCTCCATTAGAATTTTGGAAATCATTTTTGGAAGAAGAACTAGAGGCGGAAAGATATAGGCAGAATGATAATTCCAAGGAAGTGTCAATGCATACACTACTTCCGTCTGAGGATACCCGGACCTGAATAGGCCCCTGGGAAGTTCTTTGTTTAGATGAGATGCCAACAGATCTATTTCTGGAAGCCCTCACATCTGAAAAATTGAAAAACATATCTGGGTAAAGAGACCATTCTCCCGGATGTAAAGCTTGATTAACAGAGATAATCCGCTTCCCAAATGTCTATACCTGGGAAAAAGACCACAGAATTTAGATAGGAGCTGGATTTAGCCCAAGCAAATATCCGAGATACTTCTGTCACAACCTAAGGACTGATAGTCCCACCCTGATGATTGACATACGCCACAGTTGTGACATTGTCTGAAAAAAACAGTAAACGTCTCTTCTTCAAAAAGAAACCAAACTGAAGAACTCTGCGAATGCACGGAGTTCCAAAATATCAAATGGTAATCTCGCCTCCTGAGATTTCCAAACCCCTTGTGCTGACAGAGATCCTCAGACAGCCTCCCAACCTAAAAGACTTGCATCTGTAGAGATCATGGTCCAGGTTGAAAGAATCGAAGAGACCTGTAGAACTAAATGATAGTGATCTTAACCACCAAATCAAAGATAGTTAAACATTAGGATTCGAAGATATAAAAAGTGATATCCTAGAATCCCTGCACCATTATTCAGCATAAAAAACTGGAAAGGTTTTCTATGAAAATTAGCAAAGGGAATCGAATCCAATGCTGCAGCCATGAGACCTAAAACTTCCATGCATATATAGCAACTGAAGGAAATAATAGAGACTGAAGGTTCCGACAGAAGGAACCCAATAAAATTGTCACTTGTCTGTTAGAGACAAAGACATTGACACAAACTATCTGGAAACCTAAAAAAAGGTGACCCTTGTGTGATGAATCAAGAGCTTTTGATAAAAAGATCCTCTAACCATGTCTTGAAAAAACAAAGTTGAATCGTATGAGATTCCGCAGAACGAAAAGACTGAGCCAGTACCACGAGACTGTCCAAATAAGGAACACTGAGAACCTTGAAAAGATTCTTAGTACTGTCGCTAGACCAGAAGGAAAAGCAACAAATTGGTAATGCTTGTCAACAAAAGAGAATCTCAAAAAATAAAAATAATCTGAATGAAAACAGAAAATGAAGATATGCATCTATTGTAACTAATGTAAACAAATAATGCTATCACTGACCAAAAAACCCCTAAACCGCCGCTCCCTGACCCCGCCGCAACTATAATAAATGTATTAACCCCTAAACCGCCGCAACCTACATTATACCTAGTAACCCCTATCCTGCCCCCCCTATACCGCCGCCCTCTATAATAAAGTTATTAACCCCTATCCTGCCGATCCCGGACCTCGCCGCAACTAAATAAATAGTTTAACCCCTAAACAGCCGCTCCCGGACCCCGCCGCAACCTATATTAAACTTATTAACCCCTAATCTGCCCCCCTACACCTATAATACATTTATTAACCCCCCCACACCGCCGCCACTGTAATAAAATTATTAACCCCTAAACTTAAGTCTAACCCTAACCCTAACACCCCCCTAACTTAAATATTAATTAAATAAATCTAAATAATATTTCTATTATTAACTAAATTAATCCTATTTAAAACTAAATACTTACCTTTAAAATAAACCCTAATATAGCTACAATATAAATAATAATTATATTGTAGCTATCTTAGGATTTATTTTTATTTTACAGGCAAATTTCAATTTATTTTAACTAGGTACAATAGTTATTAAATAGTTATTAACTATTTAATAGCTACCTAGTTAAAATAAACTGAAATTTACCTGTAAAATAAATCCTAACCTAAGTTACAATTACACCTAACACTACACTACACTTTAATAAATTATTTCTATTTAAAACTAAATACTTACCTGTAAAATAAACCCTAAGATAGCTACAATGTAATTAATAATTACATTGTAGCTATTTTAGGATTTATATTTATTTTACAGGTAACTTTGTATTTATTTTAGCTAGTTAGAATAGTTATTAAATAGTTATTAACTATTTAATAACTACCTAGCTAAAAGAAATACAAAATTACCTGTAAAATAAATCCTAACCTAAGTTACAATTAAACCTAACACTACACTATCATTAAATTAATTAAATAAATTAACTACAAATAACTACAATTAAATACAATTACATAAACTAACTAAAGTACAAAAAATAAAAAAAGCTAAGTTACAAAAAAAATAAAAATAAGTTACAAACATTTAAAAAAATATTACAACAATTTTAAGCTAATTACACCTAATCTAAGCCCCCTAATAAAATAACAAAGCCCCCCAAAATAAAAAAATTCCCTACCCTATTCTACATTAAAAAAGTTCAAAGCTCTTTTACCTTACCTGCCCTTAAAAGGGCCTTTTGTGGGGCATGCCCCAAAGAAAACTGCTCTTTTGCCTGTAAAAGAAAAATACAACCCCCCCCAACATTAAAACCCACCACCCACATACCCCTAATCTAACCCAAACCCCCCTTAAAAAAAACTAACACTACCCCCCTGAAGATCATCCTACCTTGAGTCGTCTTCACTCAGCCGAGCCACCGATGGAACTGAAGAGGAGATCCAGAGCGGCAGAAGTGATCCTCCAAGGGGCGCTGAAGAAGTCTTCCATCCGATGAAGTGATCCTCCAGGCGGCCCTGAAGAAGTCTTCCATCCGGGCGATGTCATCTTCCAAGCGGCGCTGAAGAAGTCTTCCATCCGGGCGATGTCATCTTCCAAGCGGGGTCTTCAATCTTCTTTCTTCAGGATCCATCTTCATCCCGCCAACGCGGAACATCCTTCTTTCCCGACGGACTACCGACGAATGAAGGCTCCTTTAAGGGACGTCATCCAAGATGGCGTCCCTTCAATTCCGATTGGCTGATAGAATTCTATCAGCCAATCGGAATTAAGGTAGGAAAAATCTGATTGGCTGATTGAATCAGCCAATCAGATTGAAGTTCAATCCGATTGGCTGATCCAATCAGCCAATCAGATTGAGCTCGCATTCTATTGGCTGTTCCGATCAGATTGAGCTTGCATTCTATTGGCTGTTCCGATCAACCAATAGAATGCGAGCTCAATCTGATTGGCTGATTGGATCAGCCAATCGGATTGAACTTCAATATGATTGGCTGATTCAATCAGCCAATCAGATTTTTCCTACCTTAATTCCGATTGGCTGATAGAATCCTATCAGCCAATCGGAATTGAAGGGACACCATCTTGGATGACGTCCCTTAAAGGATGAAGAAAGAAGATTGAAGACCCCGCTTGGAAGATGACATCGCCCGGATGGAAGACTTCTTCAGCGCCGCTTGGAAGATGACATCGCCCGGATGGAAGACTTCTTCAGCGCCGCCTGGAGGATCACTTCATCGGATGGAAGACTTCTTCAGCGCCCCTTGGAGGATCACTTCTGCCGCTCCGGATCTCCTCTTCGGTTCCATCGGTGGCTCGGCTGAGTGAAGACGACTCAAGGTAGGATGATCTTCAGGGGGGTAGTGTTAGGTTTTTTTAAGGGGGGTTTGGGTTAGATTAGGGGTATGTGGGTGGTGGGTTTTAATGTTGGGGGGGTTGTATTTTTCTTTTACAGGCAAAAGAGCAGTTTTCTTTGGGGCATGCCCCACAAAAGGCCCTTTTAAGGGCTGGCAAGGTAAAAGAGCTTTGAACTTTTTTAATGTAGAATAGGGTAGGGAAATATTTTATTTTGGGGGGCTTTGTTATTTTATTAGGGGGTTTAAATTAGGTGTAATTAGCTTAAAATTGTTGTAATATTTTTTAAATGTTTGTAACTTATTTTTTTTATTTTTTGTAACTTAGCTTTTTTTATTTTTTGTACTTTAGTTAGTTTATGTAATTGTATTTAATTGTAGTTATTTGTAGTTAATTTATTTAATTAATGTAATGATAGTGTAGTGTTAGGTTTAATTGTAACTTAGGTTAGGATTTATTTTACAGGTAATTTTGTATTTCTTTTAGCTAGGTAGTTATTAAATAGTTAATAACTATTTAATAACTATTCTAACTAGCTAAAATAAATACAAAGTTACCTGTAAAATAAATATAAATCCTAAGATAGCTACAATATAATTATTATTTATATTGTAGCTATATTAGGGTTTATTTAGTTTTAAATAGGATTAATTTAGTTAATAATAGAAATATTATTTAGATTTATTTAATTAATATTTAAGTTAGGTGGGTGTTAGGGTTAGTGTTAGACTTAGGTTTAGGGGTTAATAATTTTATTACAGTGGCGGCGGTGTAGGGGGGGCTGGATAGGGGTTAATAAATGTATTATAGGTGGCGACGGTGTAGGGGGGGCAGATTAGGGGTTAATAAGTTTAATATAGGTTGCGGCGGGGTCCGGGAGCGGCGGTTTAGGGGTTACTAACTTTATTGAGTTGCGGGAGGCTCCGGGGGCGCCGGTATAGGGGGTAGAACAGTGTAGTTAGTGTGGGTGCTTAGTGACAGGCTAGTGATAAAGCTGTAAAAAAGCCGGAGCAGCGAGATCGGATGAGTGATAACTCTCACAGTCCGCTGCTCATCGCCCTGTACTTGGTGCGCGGCTTTTTGACAGATTTATTGATAACTTAGGCAAATTTTTTCAGGTCCGCGGCGGCGAAGGTAGGCGAGCTTAGGCGGGCGTATTGGGCCGGCGAAGGCAGGAAAGTTGACACGTTGATAACTAGGCCTCAATGCCTTTAACATAGAATCAGAAAAATATTCTTATAAATTTTCTAAGTATATCTTGTACATAAGATGTAAAAAGAATAGCAATACATAAAGCATAAATACTAATGGATTCTGCATGTAAAAGTTTATCATGATAACTTATTACAAACCATAGCTAAAGATAAACATTCATAACATTTAAAATAAATGAACTTAGCTTTGGTAGGACTGAACTCAGTCAACAGGAATCCTTCAGTATGTTTTGAAACAGGAACAGTGTACGAAAAATCTTGCAATATGTAATAGAAAAAAACAACATATAAAGCAAAATTATCAAATTCCTTAAATGACAGTTTCAGGGAAAAAAAAAAAAAAAGCAAAATAACAAGCTTCTAGTAACCAGAAGCAATGAAAAAGTGAGACTTAAATAATGTGAGAAAAAAGTGGAACAAAAAAGACGCTCACATTTTTGGCGCCAAATATGACGCCCACATTATTGGTGCAAAGTACAACGCCCATATTTTTTGGCGCCAAGTATGACACCACATCCTCTGACGCCGAAACTGACGCCCACATTTTTTGAGGCAAAAAATCGTCTGAATACACATGCGTCAAAAAAATGACTTTTAACTGAATACAACTTCCGGTGTCAACTACAGCGCCGGAAATGACAAAATTTTGCGCCAAAAAAAGTTTGCGCCAAGAATGATGCGTTAAAATGAATCATTTTCTGCCCCCGCGAGCCTAACAGCCCGCAGGGAAAAATAGTCAATTGAAAATTTTCAAGGTAAGAAAAAATATTCATTCATATGCATTATCCCAAATAATGAAACTGACAGTCTGAATTTAAGGAATACTGATTATCCTGAATCATGGCAAATATAAGTTTAAAGACTTTACATATAAAGTGCCCAACCATAGCTTAGAGTGTCACAAAAAATAAGACTTACTTACCCCAGGACACTCATCTACATATAGTAGATAGCCAAACCAGTACTGAAACGAGAATCAGTAGAGGTAATGGTATATAAGAGTATATCGTCGATCTGAAAAGGAAGGTAGGAGAAGAAATCTCTACGACCGATAACAGAGAACCTATGAAATAGATCCCCTAGAGGAAGACCATTGTATTCAAATAGGCAATACTCTCTTCACATCCCTCTGACATTCACTGCACTCTGAGAGGAAAACCGGGCTTCAACCTGCTGCGAAGCGCATATCAACGTAGAATCTAGCACAAACTTACTTCACCACCTCCATGGGAGGCAAAGTTTGTTAAAACTAAACTGAATTGTGGGTGTGGTGAGGGGTGTATTTGTAGTCATTTTGAGGTTTGGGAAACTTTGCCCCTCCTGGTAGGAATGTATATCCCATACGTCACTAGCTCATGGACTCTTGCTAATTACATGAAAGAAATAAAAATTTTAGGACTTTTGGACTTAAAGGGCTAGCAAACCTAGGAAATAATATAGTGCAGAATTATATAACATTAGCTTAGCTCCAGATTTCTAAAGTGAAGGGTTAAATAGCAATCACGCAAAGAAAACAGAACGCTGCTCCTGGCTCTACTTAGCGGGTCTGTTTTCTTCTGCTAAGCGCATTACAGGCACGCTGTCTATTCACAGCACGCCCGATCACGCTATTAAAATCACTGTAGCTTGCTCCCACTCTGGTCTGGTAGCGGGAGCGAGTTACATTGATTTTAAAAGCGCGATAGGGCCAGATGTGATTAGACAGCATACCCAGATGCGTTTAGAAGAAGAAAACAAACCCGCTCAGTAGAGCCAAGAGCGGTGTTCTGTTTTCTTTGCGTGATATCCATTAAACCCTTCACTTTAGAAATCTGGAGCTAAGCTGTTATATAATTCTGCACTATGTGCAGAATTATATAACATTATTTCCTAGGTTTACTGGTCCTTTAACATACATTTTTGTATGTAACTGTTGCTTAATTGATGTAGAGAGTGCACAGGTATTGTTTACTTTGTTACTAACTCCCCATCACCCCAAGTCCCCTGCCTTGGAGTTACACTTGACTCCAATCTGTCCTTCCCCCACATCTCATTGCTCTCTTCATCCTGCTGCAATCACCTACGCAATATTTACAAAAATTGTCCGTTTCTGAATGCTTACACCACTAATCTACTAATCCACTCCCTTGTAATTTTACGACTTGACTACTGAACTAACCTTCTAACTGACCTTCCTCTCTCATGCCTCTCCCCCTTCAATCGATCCTAAATGCCTCTGCCAAGCTAATCCACCTTTCCCACCACTCTGTATCTGCTGCACCTCTCTGCGAGTCCCCTCACTGTCAAAATTCTCACCCTGACCTACAACGCCGCTCCGCACTACCTGTCCTCGTTAATCAACAAATATACTCCAGCCCACCCCTAAGATCCAACAATGACCTGCTCCTTGAATCTTCTATCATCACCTCTTCCCATGCTAGACTGCAGGACTTCTTGCAGCACTAAGCCACTGAAATGCACTTCCTTGCACTGTCAGGCTTTCCTCTAATCTGCATTTTTTTAAAACTCTCCATAAAGACATTTTTGTTCAGGGAAGGTTACCACCCAGCTCAGTAACAAATGAATTCCACTTATCTATTAATTGCCCCCTATCTAACTCTGTATTAACATCATTCTCACACTTGCAGTCCTCACCTCCTTTATCTTAGCCTTCTAGATTGTAATTTCCCAAACGAATAGGGGCCTTAATTCCTCCTATATTTGTCAAATTTTGTTTTGTCTCTTACAAGTATTGTATCATTGTTTTACTTTCATAAATTGTACCCATGGACAGCACTATGGAATATGTTGGCGCTTTAAAAATAAAGAATAATAATAATACCCCATTGTAGTACCCATTTTGGGATTCTATGGTAATTGTAAAGCCCAGTACACTAAACAGTACCTAGTAGAAATGGCATTTATCTGTTCCATAAACTGGCTTAATACACCTTGGTAAAAAGGGATATCCCCTCTTTCATGTATGCTGTTTTTGGTTAATAAGGGTTTCCTTTGGAACCACTCACCTCCAGACAATAAATACATTAGGTTGGTGATTGACATTGTTTGTAGGTTACTAATGGCAAGGGTATATCCCACACTGGGAAGAGAGGGTGGCTCTGTTCTTTCCAAACTGGGGTCTCATATCCCTCTGAGTTTTATGGGGGGAGGGGCACTAAAAGTACCCCCACACCCTCAACGGACACTGCATAAGTGCTTAATAGGGGCAGATATTCACCATTACCACAGTAAACATCTAAAAAAAATAAGTGGGCAAGAATCCTCTTTCACATGAAGGGTCTCATATTCCGCTAAGATGGAGGGATAGGGGCTCTAGAATAGCTTACCTCACCCACTACAAGAGAATACCTGGTTTCTAGTGGGGAAGGTGATCACCTGCATCCTAGGGGGACAAGTGCCATTAAAAAGAGGGGAGTGTGGTCTACCCAAATAAGGGGTCATTTGTCTCTCTAACACAAAACAGGAGGGATATAGGACTCCCTTAGAGTCCCCTCCTACTCAAGGTAAATAACACTAAGTGCTGCTGAGTCTTTTTTACAAAGATCACCTGTATCTTACAGGGGCATGCAACCCTTCATTTCAAAGTGCAAACCGAAGTGGGTCTCTTGTCCCCTATAAGTGGTCTGGGGGCTGTCAGCCACGGCTTCACTAACAAGGAAATCCCTCCATCAGCAAACTTCTTTGTGCCCTGCGACATCATGCATGTGGTAATGTAATAGGAAGTTCCAACTTTAGCCAGTGATGTGGGAGATTGCAGTCTACTTTCCCAGCTGCATTGCAGAGGGTTCCCATGATCCATAGGAAGTGGGGCTTTTTAAAGAACTTTAAACAAAGGTTACAACAGCTCTACAAAGTTTTACAGCAGTGTTATTTACCCGGTATACATTTACTAAACAGACAATGTACTGTGAATTTTCCCCTTTAAAGTGAATGTCAAATTTGATGAATCACTGCCCGGTTTTTAAAAACCCTATTAAAAACAGGGACACTTTAATTAATCAAACTTTACATTTCACTTGTTTTGTTAAAATATTTACCTTTTAATCTTGAAAGCGACTCCATCGATTCCCCCTCCTGTCGCTTGTCACTTCATACGCCAGCAATGACGAATATGGCATCCTCCAATCACGGCTCCCCCTCCAGGGGAATCATTGCCTGAGGCAACGCCATGATTGGAGGAAGCCGGATTAGTCATTTTTGACATATAAAGAGGCTTGCGACAGGTGGGGGAAGCGCTGGAGCGGCTTTCAAGATTAAAAGGTAAGTATTTTAACAAAACAAGTGAAATGTAAAGTTTGATGAATGAAAGTGCCTCTGTTTTTAATAGGGTTTTTAAAAACCGGGAATTGATTCATAAAACTTGACATTCACTTTAAAGGGACATTGAACTAATGAGTACAACTGCAGTATCATGGTTACTACTCACCATGCTGTTTCTCCTCTTATGCCTCCAGCTCTTTTCAAAACAGTTTTCTTATTTTAACCCTTAGTGCTGGTTAGTGAAAATCTGCATATTCACACTGGGAACTTTTTGAGTTTAACTATTCTTGCACCCTAGGACAAAAGTGGTGCACATTCACAGTTACACAATATTGTTGCCTTCTTGGCCAGCCATATACAGGTACAAATTCCCAAATCCAAATTTATCCTAAAATCCAAACTTTTTCACTAATATTTTAAAACATTTTTTTATCAAAAAACTGTCAGGATTCCATACCATCTTTTCTGTTTCACCTTAGTTTTCCTGCTCACCTCTGCCACTCCCCTATTTAAAGGGCCACTAAACCCAAAATCTTTCTTTCATGATTCAGATAGAACATACAAATTTAAACATTACAATTTACTTCTATTATTTATTTTGCTTCATTTTTTATATATCCTTATTAGAAGAAAAAGCAATGCACATGGGTGAGCCAATCACATGAGGCTTCTATGTGCAGCAACCAATCAGCAGCTACTGAGCATATCTAGATATGCTTTTCAGCAAAGAATATCAAGAGAATAAAACAAATTGGATAATAGAAATAAATTAGAAAGATGTTTAAAATTGCATTCTCTTTCTAAATCATGAAAGAAAAAATGTGGGTTTCATGTCCCTTTAAGTTCTCAGTTCACCTTAAACAGGTGCTTAGTTATTTTGCATCATAGCAGGAACTACACCCTAGCTGTGTCTCTCCAGGGACAGCACTTCTATTACCACTTACTCTAGGAGTACTTACAGACCAAAAACTCCAGCATCAGACCTGATTTGGATTACAATTGTACAAGTTTATGCTACGATCTTCCTGTCAGCTGTATGTTGCAGCCTCACTGAACTGTGCTGCGCTTTGTATGGAGACAAGCCTGTGACTGTTACCACACTGTGCTGGAGCATAGGCACACTCTAAGCTATTACCTGTTCATTTCCAAAACCTCCCGGTTTGTGAGTATCACTTGCAGGAGTGTTGCGGTCACGGAACTTAGCTACGCTCCTGGACCGACTCTGCGCTGCATCTATCAGCTGTTCTCTCACACGCCTCTCCTAACACAAACAGGAACGCTTGCTTACTATCCGCTCAGCATTCTGAGCAGCTCAAACACCAAGGGCTAGATTTATTAAAGGCTAGGCGAACTCTGTATGTTCTTCGCCTGTAACTGCGCCCCAGTTCGCCTCCGGAGAGGCGCACATGTGCGCCTAAATTTATAAAAAAAATAGACGTAACTTTGCGCAGGCGAGCTGGGGCGTAATAATGATAAATTTCGCCTGTCGGAAAAAGCATTTACTCTCTATAAATATTTGCGCCGCCATCTTTTGATTATTAAAAAACGTTTTTTAGGTAACTATTTAGCTAATATTTATGTTATATAATGTTTCTGTGCTGTTTGTGCCATATGTTGACACAAAAATAAATATATAAATATATCGATATATATATATAAAACTTTTGGTACCATATGCGCCTGTGGAAGCGCAAATTTCTGGCAATAACAGTATCTTCTTTGCGCTGAACTTTTGAAAAATTAGTTAAAAGAGTAAAGTACTGCATCACAAGATGTAAAAGCATGTATTATAATGGTGTTCGACTCAGTCTGTATGGCGAAATATACAACACACAATTACAGCTGAAATTATCGGCGCAAAGCAATGATGAATAAGCAACTGGGCGTATTTGTAGGTCGGGCTGTTAAATTACGCCTATTACTAATGTATATTGGTGCACTCGGGAGCGGCGAATGCAAGTGGAGTGTGAAGAAGTTTCTTTCAGATTTGCGCAATTATAGGCGCAGAGTGCTTTGATAAATATGAGGATCCGTTCGTATGCGTTATTTTGGACGATATTGTAGGAGAATGGCTTTGATAAATCTAGCCCTAACAGGTAGTTCTGCCTTTTACTTGTGACGCATCTGTGTGTGTTCAACACTTGTTACAATCACTCGCTCTGTTATACAAATTGAAGGCATTATCTTGACAGAAAGTGTGTTTGCTGTAAGTATACAAGATTCTCTACTGCATACTCCTCAGCAATATTAATCCTGATACTAAATCAGTTGGTATATATAAATGAACTCTCAGTATTAGATTTTATATATCCCTGCTTGCTACCTTAAGACCACTTATTCTCCACTTATTCTCCTTACTTCAATAAAGAAGTGGTTACTATTTATTACTCTGTTACATTTGAGTAGTACAACAGTCAACAAATATATCCACTATCAAATCTCACTGAAGTCACTCTGGGCTACTCCTTCATACTAGCTCTGTGTCTAAAGTGATACATTTCCACAAAGGTTGTTACACTCTGCAGTTGTGATCCAATTATTTACCCGGGATCTGACATAATAACTAAGCCCCAGAATGGATCCAGCAGATCTACCTCAATTAGTATACAACCTTTCACAAAAAGTGTATCAACTGAGCCAAGGGCTCAGGGAGCTGCAGGTGGAGAACGAAAACCTGCGCAAAATAATTAAAGATACAGTGACGTCAAAGACACAATCCTCTGACCATACACCAGAACCTTTTGTCTCCTCTCCAGATCTGTTCTACGGAGATAGAAGTCAGTACCGTCACTTCAAGAACGCCTGCCTCTTAATGTTCCACTTGAAACCTAGGACCTATTCTACAGACAACATCAAGGTGCTCACTCTAATATCCTTCCTCAGAGCCGAACCTAGGGTTTGGGCTGACACCCTTTATGAGACACATAACCCAATCCTGTCTTCTCTCAACTCTTTCCTGTCCGCAATGGATGAATTCTATTCCGATACTAACCTCCAACTCAGTGCATAAGGAAAAATGAGAAAACTAAAGCAAGGGAGCAGACCAGTAGAAACATACATCACTGAATTTAAGCAATATGCGACTGATTCGCAATGGAACGAAATTGCTCTGAAGACCAGTTCAGACTCGGACTCTCCGAATCCTTGAAAGATGAACTGGCCAGGGTGGCTCTTCCTGATTCTCTTGAAGCACTTATGAAATTAAGTATGCAGATAGACAGAAGACTACGTGAGAGAAAAACGTAACGCCATAACGTGGACTCAGTCTATAAGAAAACGACTCTGACATTCCCACCTATGTCTCTTACTCCTTCTGCCCCAAATGTTACCGAAGCAATGGATATAGGATTCATCCGAGGACCCCTAACAGCAGAAGAACGTTCTAGATGCAGAAACAATGGTTTATGTATGTATTGTGGCAAGGCAACTCACACAGTCAGAGACTGTCCTACTCTAGAAAGGAATAAATCCAAATAAGTCCCCTTCTCATATTACCTCACTCATTGTACACAATAAGCCTACTCACTGCATCATCTTTCTCTCCTTACAGTGGGAACGAAATCACCTGACAAAAGAAGCTATCGTTGATACAGGGGCTCAAGGAAATAACATAGACAAATCACTTGTACTCATTAATAAAATACCTCTGATTAAAAAGATAAATCCTGTGTCAATCCGTGTTGTAGAATGGTCAGAGATTTCTTCAGGTCCAATTACACACCACACAATTCCCATACTTGTGACAACACAAACCTCCCATCAAGAATATATTGCATTCGATGTAATTCTTTCCCCTCTCTTCCCGATTGTACTGGGGTTGCACTGGCTTCAGTTGCATGAACCTGCTGTTGATTGGAAAACACTACAGTTCAAGTTAAACTCACCATACTGTATGCAGAGATGCTACCAGCGCACATCTACTCCCTTGTTACAGTTGACCGATTCACAACCAGAGCCGCCTTTGATTCCGCTTGTTTGCTCCAAGTTCTCCGAAGTTTTCAGCAAGAAAGAAGCAGAGACTCTACCACCTCACTGTTCCTACGATTGTCCCAAAGATTTAAAGCCTGGTACCCCACCGCCCTGTGGACATCTCTACCCACTCAACAAACCTGAACTAGACCAAGAATACTTGGAAGAAAATTTACGGAAAGGCTTTATACGCCCCTCAACTTCTTCAGCTGCTTCCGGAATTTTCTTCGTCAAGAATAAGGATCAATCTCTTCGCCCAATCATTGATTATAGAGATCTGAATAACATCACTAAGAAGAACCGATACCCACTTCCCCTCATCCCGGAGTTGATCGAACAGCTTCACCATGCGAAAATATACAACAAATTAGACCTAAGGGGAGCCTACAACCTGATTCGCATCCGAGAGGGTGATGAGTGGCTCACAGCCTTCAGAACAAGGTACGGGTTATACGAATACGTAGTAATGCCCTTCGGATTAACTAATGCACCTGCAACCTTTCAGTTCTTTATCAACGACATCTTTAGAGATCTTTTGGACATTTGTGTTGTTGTTTATCTGGACGACATTTATTACTCAACTTTGGAAGAACACATAAAACATGTAAGTTAGGTATTGTCCCGTTTACAAGTGCATCGCCTTTACTCAAAAGCCGAAAAATGTCTTTTTCATACCCAGGACATCTCTTTCCTTGGTTATTGTATCAGTCCCAATGGAATAAGGATGCAGCAAGACAAGGTAGATGCGGTCACGCATTGGCCTCAACCCACCACTAGGAAACAGCTACAGCGCTTCTTAGGATTTAGCAATTATTACAGAAAATGTATTAAGAACTACTCAACAATAGTTAAACCTCTCACAAAGCTCACCAGTTCTAACATCCTTTACCGATGGAATGACCAGGCTAACCTTGCCTTTCTTTTGCTTAAGGAAGCCTTTACCTCAGCACCCATCTTATGTTTTCCGGATTCTACACTTCAATTCATTCTGGAAGTTGATTCTTCTGAATATGCCTTAGGTGCAGTGCTTTCACAACGAAAAAGTTTGAATTCACCTCTGCATCCAGTCGCCTTCTATTCGAAAACCTTGTCAGCTCCTGAGCTGAATTATCCCATTGGGGAAAAAGAACTCCTCGCTATTAAAAGGGCTTTCGAGAATTGGAGGCATCTCTTAGAGGGCACAGAACAACCAGTTATCATATATATGGACCACCGCAACTTGGAATATTTGCAAAAGAATAAATCTCTCTCAAGTAGACTAGTCAGATGGAACCTCTATTTCAGTCGTTTCAACTACCAGATAATATATAGACCTGGTTCACGTAACGGCAAGGCGGATGCGCTCTCTGGAATGGAAGACAAACCCATATCAAGCTCCGTTCCTACCTCAATAATCCCACCAGAGAAATTCCTCAGAGTTCTATCCGTCTCAATCACAGATATACAAGCTGCCTTAAATGCTGACAAGCATATTCCTCTCAAAGTTCTCACTTACAATAACAACCTATACTACCATGGAAACAAATTATACATTCCAGAACCATTGAGAGCTAATTTAATTAAAGAATATCATGTACCTCCTCTTTCTGGGCATCCAGGTATCCAAAGAACTTTGGAATTAATAAAAAGACACTACTGGTGGCCTAACATGATTTCCACTATAAATGACTATATTAGGTCTTGCATCATTTGTACAACTTCTAAGGCAGAAAAAAAAACATATGGTCTTCTAATGCCAATGCCAATCCCAGACATACCATGGACCCATTTAGATATGGACTTTATTGTCGATCTACCTCTTAGTTCTGGGAAAAATACCATCTTTGTTGTAACAGATCTCCTTACCAAGATGGCACACTTCATCCCTTTCCACAAACTCCTCTCCACATTAGAGACAGCTCAACTCTTTCTGGACAACATTGTTAGAACCCATGGTCTACCCAACATCCTAACAACAGATAGAGGTAGTCAATTCACCTTCCATTTCTGGAAACATCTTACGAAAGTATTACAAATTGACCATCGCCTATCTACTTTCTACCACCCTCAAACGAATGGGAAATCAGAAAGAATTAACCACTGGTTGGAGCAATATTTAAGATGCTACTGCTCATACCATCAACAGGACTGGATTAAATTCTTGACTATGACGGAGTTTTTGTATAATAACACCCTAAACTCATCCACCAATATGGCACAGTTTTATGAGAATTATGCATATCATCCGAGGTTAACGTTCAACTATTCGGAAGCCGAGAACATACCCTCTGTAGATGAGTTACTCCGTATTCTGACGGCAAACTTCCAACTATTGAAGCAAAATATACAACAGGCTCAAGCTTCACAAAAGCGTTTCTATGATCTTAGAAGGCCATCTCCTAAATATGCCGTTGGCGATAAGGTATGGCTGTCTAACAAATATTTACGTCTTCAAATACCCAGCAAAAAACTCACCACTCTCTTCATTGGTCCATTTCCCATCATCCGAATTATTAATGAAAATGCAGTAGTACTCGATCTTCCACCGTCTCTCAGATTTCACCTGTCATTCCATGTTTCACTTCTGAAGCCTGTCACTTCATCTGTCTCTGATAAAGTCTTACTACCTCCTAAACCTGCTATTCTGGATGTGGACTCCTTTGAAGTACAGGATGTTCTGGATTCCAAACTTCTCCATGGTGTTCTCCAATACCTTGTATGATGGAAAGGGTACTCTCCTGATGATGACACCTGGGAACCTTTCTCCAACATCGACGCCCCCAGACTTATTGCTCGCTTCCATAGACGCTACCCTCATAGACCCAAACTCCAAGCCGAGGGTCGGCTTGCTTGAGGGGGGGGGGATCTGTCAGGATTCCACACCATGTTTTCTGTTTCACCTTAGTTTTCCTGCTCACCTCTGCCACTCCCCTATTTAAGTTCTCAGTTCACCTTAAACAGGTGCTTAGTTATTTTGCATCATAGCAAGAACTACGCCCTAGCTGTGTCTCTCCAGGGACAGCACTTCTATTACCACTTACTCTAGGAGTACTTACAGACCGAAAACCCCAGCATCAGACCTGATTTGGATTACAATTGTACATGTTTATGCTACGATTTTCCTGTCAGCTGTTTGTTGCAGCCTCACTGAACTGTGCTGCGCTTTGTATGGAAACAAGCCTGTGACTGTTATCACACTGTGCTGGAGCATAAGCACACTCTAAGCTATTACCTGTTCGTTTCCAAAACCTCCCGGTTTGTGAGTATCACTTGAAAGAGTGTTCCGGTCACGGAACTTAGCCACGCCCCCGGACCAACTCTGCGCTGCATCTATCAGCAGTTCTCTCACACGCCTCTCCTAACACAAACAGGAACGCTTGCTTACTATCCGCTCAGCATTCTGAGCAGCTCAAACACTAACAGGCAGTTCTACCTTTTACATGTGACGCATCTGTGTGTGTTCAACACTTGTTACAATCACTCGCTCTGTTATACAAATTGAAGGCATTATCTTGACAGAAAGTGTGTTTGCTGTAATTATACAAGATTCTCTACTGCATACTCCTCAGCAATATTAATCCTGATACTAAATCAGTTGGTATATATAAATGAACTCTCATTATTAGATCTTATATATCCCTGCTTACTACCTTAAGACCACTTATTCTCCTTACTTCAATAAAGAAGTGGTTACTATTTATTACTCTGTTACATTTGAGTAGTACAACAGTCAACAAATATATCCACTATCAATTACGAGCTTGAATGAGAGTATCGATAACTCTCTCAGAAAAATCTCTCTTGGCTACGACTAAGCGTTCAATCTCCACGGAGTCAGCCTCAGAGAATCTAGATTTTGATGAACAAAAGGACCTTGTTCCAGCAGATCCCTGAGACAAGGTTACTTCCACGGAGGAGATGACGACATCCCCACCAGATCCGCAAACCACGTCCTTCGCGGCCACGATGGAGCAATCAGTATCACTGATGCCTGCTCCTGCTTGATGTGGGCCACTACATGAGGAAGGAGTGATAACGGCGGGAAGAAGCTTAGCACTCAAAGGGTTTAGGGACTGCTTAGTCAAAATTAAACTTTTCTGATTCAGATAAAGCATGTTATCAATTTTTCTTCGTTGTCTTGGTATCTTTATTTAAAAAAGCAAGAATGTAAGCTTAGAAGTCGGTCCATTTTTGGTTCAGCTCCTGGGTAGCACTTGCTGATTGGTGTCTAAAAGTAGCCATCCAATCAGCAAGCGCTACCCCGGGTGCTGAACCAAAAATAGGGCGGCTTCTAAGCGCACATTCCAGCTTTTTCAATAAAGATACCAAGAGAATGAAAACATGTTGATAATAGGAGTAAATAGAAAGTTGCTTAAAATTGAATGCTCTATCTGAATCATGAAAGTTTAGTTTTGACTAGACTTTTCCTTTAACCCCTTAGTGACCAGACCATTTTTCAATTTTCTTACCTTTAAGGACCAGGGCTATTTTTACATTTCTGCAATGTTTGTGTTTAGCTGTAATTTTCCTCTTACTCATTTACTGTACTCACACATATTATATACCGTTTTTCTCGCCATTAAATGGACTTTCTAAAAATATGTTTTTTATAAAATATGATGGAAAAAAAAATCACACTTTTTCTAACTTTACCCCCCCAAATCTGTTACACATCTACAACCACCAAAAAAAAACCATGCTACATAGTTTCTAAATTTTGTCCTGAGTTTAGAAATACCCAATGTTTACATGTTCTTTGCTTTTTTTTTGCAAGTTATAGGGCAAAAAGTACAAGTAGCACTTTGCTATTTTCAAACCATTTTTTTTTAAAATTAGAGATAGTTACATTGGAACACTGATATCTGTTAGGAATCCCCGAATAACCCTTCACATGTATATTTTTTTTTAGTAGACAACTCAAAGTATTGATCTAGGCCCATTTTAGTATATTTCATGCCACCATTTCACCACCAAATACGATCAAATAAAAATAATAGTTCACTTTTTCACAAAAAATTCTCACTGAAATTATTTACAAACAGCTTGTGCAATTATGGCACACATGGTTGTAAATGCTTCTCTAGGATCCCCTTTGTTCAGAAATAGCAGACATATATGGCTTTGGCGTTGCTTTTTGGTAATTAGTAGGCCGTTAAATGCTGCTGCGCACCACACTTGTATTATGCCCAGCAATGAGGGGGGATCAGTCTCCCACCTGACACATCCCACCCCCTGATCCCTCTCAAACAGCTCTCTTCCATCCCCCACCCCACAATTGTCACTGCCATCTTAACTACTGGCAGAAAGTCTGCCAGTACTAATATAAAAGGCTATATATATATATATATATATATATATATATATTATTCAGTGTAGGATACCCCCTTAGCCCCCAACTTGCCTGATCCCTTCCCCCTCTACCCATTTGCCGCCATCTTGGTTACCCAGTTTGGTAAAAAAAAATTAGGTTTTAATTATTTGTTTTTATATAAAAATTCATTTTTCTGTAGTGTAGCTGCCCCCTCAATACCTTCCCCCCCGATCCCTTTTCCCCAAGTCTTATCCCCCTCTCCCTCTGCATCCTTCCCATTGCATTGAAGGATTGACTATATAGACTAAGTAGCGTGCATGCGCGCACACCCCTCAAGCACTCCCAATGCTATCCGGCAATACTGGAACTGGATCCAGCTAAAGGAACTTGCTGATAACCCTTTCTCCAATCCTTCTTGGAGAAAAGATAAAATCCTAGGAATCCTAATCTTACTCCATGAGTAGCCCTTGGATTCGCACCAATAAAGATATTTACGCCATATCTTATGGTAAATCTTTCTAGTAACAGGCTTACGTGCCTGAATAAAGGTATCGATGACCGAATCAGAGAACCCTTGCTTGGATAAAATCAAGCGTTCAATCTCCAAGCAGTCAGCTGCAGAGAAATTAGATTCGGATGATGGAAGGGTCCCTGAATGAGAAGGTCCTGCCTCAATGGAAGCTTCCACGGTGGCAGAAATGACATGTCCACCAGATCGGCATACCAAGTCCTGCGAGGCCACGCAAGAGCGATGAGAATCACTGAAGCGCTCTCCTGTTTGATCCGAGCAATCACCCGGGGGAAGGAGAGCAAACGGTGGAAACACATAAGCTAGGTTGAACGACAAAGGCACTGCCAAGGCATCTATCAGTTCGGCCTGAGGATCCCTGGACCTGAATTTGTATCTCGGGAGCTTGGCATTCTGACGAGATGCCATAAGATCCAGCTCCGGTCTGCCCCATCTGAGAATCAAGGAGGCAATTCCCCCGGATGAAACGTCTGTCTGCTCAAAAAATCCGCCTCCCAATTGTCCATTCCTGGGATGTAGATTGCTGACAGATAACAAGAGTGAGCCTCCGACCACCAAATTATTTTGGATACTTCCGTCATCGCTAAGGAACTCCTTGTTCCACCCTGATGATTGATATAAGCCACAGTCGTGATGTTGTCCGACTGAAATCGGATGAATTTGGTCGCAGCCAACTGAGGCCAAGTCTGAAGCGCATTGAATATTGCCCTCAACTCCAGAATATTTATTGGAAGTAGAGACTCCGACTGAGTCCACACACCCTGAGCCTTCAGGGAATTCGAGACTGCTCCCCATTCTAGTAGACTGGCGTCCGTTGTCACTATCACCCATGAGGGTCTGCGGAAGCACGTCCCTTGGGACAGATGATCCTGCGACAACCACCAAAGAAGAGAGTCTCTTGTCTCCTGATCCAGATCTATCTGAGGAGACAAATTTGCATAATCTCCATTCCACTGACTGAGCATGCTCAGTTGTAGAGGCCTGAGATGAAAACGAGCAAAAGGGATGATGTCCATTGCCGCCACTATCAATCCAATTACTCCATGCACTGAGCCACTGATGGCCGAGGATTGGACTGAAGGGATCAGCATGTATTCAGAATCTTTAACTTTCTGACCTCCGCAAGAAGATTTTCATGGATATAGAATCTATTAGAGTTCCTAAGAAAGGAACCCTTGTCTGTGGAACTAGTGAACTCTTTTCTAGATTCACCTTCAACCCGTGAGTCCTTAGAAAGGATAGAACAATGTCGGTATGAGACTTTGTCAGCTGATAAGACGACGCCTGGATCAGAATATCATCCAGATAAGGCGCCACTGCAATGCCCCGCGGCCTGAGAACCGCCAGCAGAGACCTTAGAACTTTTGTGAAGATTCTGGGTGCCGTGGCCAGCCCGAAAGGAAGAGCCACAAACTGAAAATGTTTGTCCAGAAAGGCAAACCTCAGGAACTTGTGATGATCTCTGTGGATAGGAATATGAAGATATGCATCCTTTAAGTCCACGGTAGTCAAATATTGACCCTCCTGGATCAATGGAAGAATTGTCCGAATAGTTTCCATCTTGAAGGATGGAACTCTGAGAAATTTGTTTAGACTCTTGAGATCTAAAATGGGTCTGAACGTTCCTTCTTTTTTGGGAACCACAAAAAGATTTGAGTAAAACCCCTGCCCCTGTTCCTGTTTTGGAATGGGATGAATTACTCCCATAATGGAGAGGTCTTTTACACAACATAAGAACACCTCTCTTTTTATCTGGTCTACAGACAATCGTGATAGAAGAAACCTTCCCCTTGGGAAGGAATTTTTGAACTCCAACTGATACCCTTGAGACACGATCTCTTGTGTCCATGGGTCCTGAACGTCTCGTATCCATGCTTGGACAAAGAGAGAAAGTCTGCCCCCTACTAGATCCGGTCCCGGATCGGGGGCCGCCCCTTCATGCTGTTTTGGGAGCAGCAGCTTCTTGGGTTGTTTACCCTTGTTCCAAGCCTGGTTGGGTCTCCAGATGGACTTGGCTTGTGCAAAATTCCCTTCCAGTTTAGCAGAAGAAGAGGGGACTCCCTTGAAATTTCGAAAGGAACGAAAATTACTCTGTCTACCCCTTTGCTTAGATGTTTTATCCTGAGTTAGGAGGTGACCCTTAACTCCCGTAATGTCAGAAATGATATCTTTCAAGTAAGGCCCGAACAGGGTCTTTCCCTTGAAAGGAATATCCAAAAGCTTGGATTTAGAGGTCACATCCGCAGACCAAGATTTTAACCATAAGGCTCTGCGTGCTAAAATGGAAAATCCTGCATTCTTAGCCGCCAATTTGGCGATCTGAAAGGCGGCATCCGTAACAAAAGAATTAGCCAGCTTAAGGGCCTTAATTCTATCCATTATTTCCTCTAAAGAAGTCTCAGTCTTAAGAGACTCTTTTAAGGCGTCAAACCAAAAGGCAGCTGCAGTTGTGACTGGTACAATGCAGGCAGTCGTTGTAATAGAAACCCTTGATGAATAAATAGCTTTTTTAGAAGACCCTCCAACTTTTTATCCATAGGGTCTTTGAAAGCACAATTGTCCTCAATAGGGATAGTCGTACGCTTAGCCAGGGTAGAGATAGCTCCCTCCACCTTAGGGATCGTTTGCCAAGAGTCCCGAACGGTGTCAGCTATAGGGTACATTTTCTTAAAAATAGGGGAAGGTGAGAACGCGATACCCGGTCTTTCCCATTCCCGTGTAACAATTTCCGAAATTCTCTTAGGAACCAGAAAAACATCAGAATAAGGAACCTCTAAGTATTTGTCCATCTTACACAATTTCTCTGGTGGTACCACAATAGAGTCCCAGTCTTCCAGAGTCATCAAAACCTCCCGCAGCAACAGACGGAGGTGTTCAAGCTTAAATCTGAAGGACATCACGTCCGAATCTGTCTGGGGCAATGTACTTCCTGAATCAGACAGTTCCCCTTCAGATAGAGTCTCCCTACCCCCCACTTCAGATCCCTGGTAGGGTACATCGGAGATTGCCATCAAAGAATCAGAAGTCGTCTGTACCACCTGGTCCTCTTTTCTACTACATTTGCCTTGTAACACTGGCAACTTAGACAAAACCTCTGTAAGAGTGGATGACATAACTGCAGCCATATCCTGCAGAGTAAATGAGGTGGACGCAGTTGATGGCGCCTGAGCGGGTGTTAAAGGCTGTGACGCTTGGGGAGAAAATTGCGGCATGCCCTGAGTCTCATCAAGCTGAGAAGCATCCTTAGATACACTAGCCTTAAGGAAAATCTGTTCTTTAAACTGTAAAGCCCTCTCAGTACATGAGGGACAAAACGTAAGAGGGGGTTCCACATTGGCAGCTAAACACATAGAACATCTATGTTCCAGTAGGTCAGCCATGATAAAAAGAAAAACAAAGTGCAATATTGGTTGTGGTACAGATATAAATTGTAAATAACAACAATATGTGCTGTGCCTTTAAAAATGAAACCGGTACAATTTTTACTGCTCAGCGCTTGACAACTAAAATTAGGGGAGTTGTAGTAAGGAACCTATACACTTTCGGTAGCTTACATTAGCCCTCTTTATGTGTAACCTGCTATTTAGTTCTAAAAATAACACTTGCAGCCCTGCTGTGGCGCCTACCTTCCTCACAACCAACAAAAAAATCCTCCGTGAACTGCTGCCTAAGAACGCTTGCGATGTAGATATACTGAAGACAAGCGGGCGTAGGAAACACCGGAGCCTCAAAGTACACTGTCGGAAGCCGGAACAGCAAGCACGTGGCTAAGCGCGCGAACGCTAAGCCCCGCCCTTCGTGGGTGGTAGAATAACTCAGTAGAAAGAAATCGCATGGAAAATATCAATGTCGGATAGACCCGACTTGAAAATAAAAACCAATGTGCCCCCTCAAAAAACTGTGTGCTAACGATAGGCATATGCAAACGATATGCAACACAAACAGAGTAAAAACTCCCAAACAGTCCCCAGCGTCAGCCCACATGCAAAATGTCACCGTAATGAAACTGGGTAAATATTGTCACAAACTAACCCACTGTTATATATAGACAATATAAGAGGGAAACAGCTAAGCAAATAAGTTCTCTTGCAAGTTGATTACCCCTTTTGCTAAGCAAATAACGTCCAGTCTGTTCTGAGCTACACTGTCTCCCCAGAATAAAAAAGACTGTACATACCGCAGTGCTGAGCGCAGCATGACCCTGTCCCACACGAAGAAGAGGTCCCTTGTCATCACCTCCAGTAGTTCTGTGGGGACAAACAGGGTCTTATGTAATATTTGATAAGACCATCAGCAGGGCAGCACTAGCATGGGGAGTGAAGCGAGAATGTAGAATCTCCTCATTTCCCATTGTTGAAAAACCTGATGCTCTACCCTGAGAAAAATAGTACTCACTGGCACCATTTAAAACAATAAACTCTTGATTGAAGAATCAAAACTAACACCTCACTTTACCTCTTCCTACACTAACACAGGCAAAGAGAATGACTGGGGTGGGAGGGAAGGGAGGAGCTATATATACAGCTCTGCTGTGGTGCTCTTTGCCTCCTCCTGCTGACCAGGAGGCGATATCCCATAAGTAAGGATGAAATCCGTGGACTCGTCATATCTTGTAAAAGAAACTGCTCCAGCGATGGGCCGCCCACCCGCCTCCTTCCCACAACGATCGGCACCATCACTGGCCGATGCAGAGAGGGGGGCCCAGAGTGTCTCTCTCTGCATCGGATGCTTAAAAAGGGTATTGCAGTGATGCCTCAATATCGAGGCATCACTGCAATACTTTGAAAGCGGCTGGAAGCAATCACGATAGCTTCCACCGCTTGAAACCCCAGAGGACGTGTCAGGACTTTTTGTGAGACATGTCTGACACGTCCTTGATCGTTAAGGGGTTAACTAAAATACTTATGTTACATGTATAAGCTGCATTATGACATGTACATTTTGCCTAAATTACATAAGATATTGTTGTTTACACGTTGGTTCCATGCCCTCTCCCAACTGTACCATTTTAAAAATGCAAATATTCCAAAATCCAAACCTTTTCCGATCCCAAGCAGTTTGGATTAGATGTTGTTTACCTGTAATGCACTTCCGTTTAGTGGACACATTGCAGAGAGGGAGCTGTATGGTTTTGCAGTGGCTGCATTGCACTATATTATTTCTAAAGGCTTTTTAAAAATTGTTATGCAACTTTTAAACTGTGTAAAAAACTTCAAAAATGTAAAGCTTCCACTCTCTGCTGTGCAACTTAGGTAAACCAAAGTGCAAGGTACAGCTGACAAATCGGTTACTGAACTGTGAAAGCGACTGCTTCTGTCACAGAATGCAACAATAAATGAATTTAATGATGGAGGAGTCCAGTATAAACTTGAAGCATTACCAATTGGCTTATTTAATAAATTAAAATAAGAACAGCTTTTAAAGAAAGCTGCAGGTACAGAAGGGAAAATAATAGTGTGAGTAGCAACCATGCTGCTGTAGTTTGTAAGTGCAATGGCCCTTTAATATGCTCCTAATGATTTTTTTTATACCAGCTACATAGTATTAAATGTCTTGTAAATTGCTCCTATATGTTTATTCTTGTAATTGAATTGAAATAGCAGTTGTTTTTGCTTTCTGAAACCACCTATAATGAAAATGTCAGTACCTAAATGTTGGCCTTTGTCTATAGAGTAAGAGCAAAGTATAAGCTGCTCTTTCTGCAGGCTCTTCTTTGCATGTGCATGTCCTCAAGAAAAATGGATGGTGGTTTCAAAGGGCAAAACCATTTAGTTAAAATACAATAAACACAAATAAACAATTTCCCATACAGTTAATGCTCTGCAGCTGGCATGACAAGTCACTGGATACACAGGGGACTGACAACAACACAGAGTAAAATGAATTCTTATTTAGGATTATTACAGCAAACACACTTACATACCTGTGTTCAGTTACAAAGCATGACCACCACACATGATGACAACAGGCAAATGAACAAAATACACAGCTGCAAGTGAATAAAGCACACCAGAGAAAGAATAAGATATGCTTGTTTATAATGCGATTTATCACAATGCAACTCTGAAATGGAACGCATAGCATAGACAAAAGGAGACAATTTTATAATGCTCAAAATATCTTCGATTTTATTACAAATTATTTTATTAATACATATTTACAATTGAAATAATTAGGAAATAAAAAAAATGAAATGCTTAACCCCTTAACGACCGAGGACGTGCAGGGTACGTCCTCAAAAAAAAGGCAGTTAACGCCTGAGGACGTACCCTGCACGTCCTCGGTGTGGAAAGCAGCTGGAAGCGATCCTGTTTGCTGCCAGCTGCTTTCCGGTTATTGCAGTGATGCCTCGATATGGAGGCATCCTGCAATAACCTTTTGAAGCCATCCGATGCAGAGAGAGCCACTCTGTGGCCCTCTCTGCACCGGAGATCGGTGGCTTCCTTCGTTGGTGGGTGGGAGCAGTACCGGGAGGCGGGTGGCGGCCATCGATGGCCCTGGAGATGTGGAGGGGGGCGGGATCGTGGGCGGGGATGCCCGGGGGCGCGCACGGACGGGGAGGGAGCGGGTGGGAACCGCTACACTACAGAAAAAGGTGTAAAATAAAGAAGGTTTAACAGGGCAATCAGTTAAAAAAAGTTAAAAAAAAAAAACGATCAATGAGGTGGTGGGGGTTTGTGGTGGGGGGGTGGGGTTTGGGGAAGCTACACTACAGAAAAAAAAAAACTAAGAAAAAAAAGCCCTTTTTTGTGCTAGCTGGGTACTGGCAGACAGCTGCCAGTACCCAAGATGGCCCCCAATAAGGCAGATGGGGAAGGTTACAGAGCTGTTTTGGGGGGGATCAGGGAGGTTGGAGGCTAAGGGGGGTCCTACACAGCAGAAGAATTTTTTTTTTTTTTTTTTTTTAAAAACCTAAACCCCCCAAAAAGCTTTTATTTTAGTACTGGTAGACTTTCTGCCAGTACTTAAGATGGCAGGGACAATTGTGGGGTGGGGGAGGGAAGGGAGCTGTTTGGGAGGGATCAGGGGGTCTGATGTGTCAGGTGGGAGGCTGATCTCTACACTAAAGCTAAAATTAACCCTGCAAGCTCCCTACAAACTTCCTAATTAACCCCTTCACTGCTAGCCATAATACACGTGTGATGCGCAGCAGCATTTTGTGGCCTTCTAATTACCAGAAAGCAACGCCAAAGTCATATATATCTGCTATTTCTGAACAAAGGGGATCCCAGAGAAGCATTTACAACCATTTGTGCCATAATTGCACAAGCTGTTTGTAAATAATTTCAGTGAGAAACCTAAAATTGTGAAAAATTTAACGTTTTTGTTTTATTTGATCGCATTTGGCGGTGAAATGGTGGCAAGAAATATACCAAAATGGGCCTAGATCAATACTTTGGGTTGTCTACTAAAATACACTAAAGCTAAAATTAACCATACAAGCTCCCTAATTAACCCCTGCACTGCTGGGCATAATACACGTGTGGTGCGCAGCGGCATTTAGCGGCCTTCTAATTAAAAAAAAGCAATGCCAAAGCCATATATGTCTGCTATTTCTGAACAAAGGGGATCCCAGAGAAGCATTTACAACCATTTGTGCCATAATTGCACAAGCTGTTTGTAAATAATTTCAGTGAGAAACCGAAAGTTTGTGAAAACATTTGTGAAAAAGTGAACGATTTTTTGTATTTGATCGCATTTGGCGGTGAAATGGTGGCATGAAATATACCAAAATTGGCCTAGATCAATACTTTGGGATGTCTTCTAAAAAAAAATATATACATGTCAATTGATATTCAGGGATTCCTGAAAGATATTAGTGTTCCAATGTAACTAGCGCTAATTTTGAAAAAAAGTAGTTTGGAAATAGCAAAATGCTACTTGTATTTATGGCCCTATAGCTTTCAAAAAAAGCAAAGAACATGTAAATATTAGGTATTTCTAAACTCAGGACAAAATTTAGAAACTATTTAGCATGTTTTTTTTTTTTGGTGGTTGTAGATGTGTAACAGATTTTGGGGGTCAAAGTTAAAAAAAGTGTGTTTTTTTCCATTTTTTCCTCATATTTTATAATTTTTTTTATAGTAAATTATAAGATATGATGAAAATAATGGTATTTTTAGAAAGTTAATTTAATGGCGAGAAAAACGGTATATAATATGTGTGGGTACAGTAAATGAGTAAGAGGGAAATTACAGCTAAACACAAACACCGCAAAAATGTAAAAATAGCCTTGGTCCCAAACGGACAGAAAATGGAAAAGTGCTGTGGTCATTAAGGGGTTAAAAATGTAACAATCTTCTCACTGAAGCAGAAGGATGGGTTCATGTAACTGACATGAAATTTACATTTCACTCGTGTTGTGAAAATACTTACCCTTTAATCTTTACAGCCGCTCCGGCTTCCCCCAGTCGTCGCAAGCCTCTTCCTACGTCAGAAATGACGGATCGGTCATCCTCCAATCACAGCTTCCCCCCCGGGGGAATTAGTGTCTGATTCAACGCCGTGATTAGAGGAAGCTGGATTCCTCATTTTAGACCCAGGAAGAGGCTTTGCGACGGACGGAGGAAGCAATGCAGCGACTGTCAAGATTAAAAGGTATTTCTTTCTTATGACACGGTGAGTCCACGGAATCATCAATTACTTTTGGGAATATCACTCCTGCCCAGCAAGAGGAGGCAAAGAGCACCACAGCAAAGCTGTTAACTATCACTTCCCTTCCCCCAAACCCCAGTCATTCTCTTTGCCTCTTGTGCAAGGAGGAGGTGAAGTAATTAGGTATCTGATAAATCTAATCAAGATATTTTTGTTTTGAAGTCAGGGTAGGCTTGCCCTTAGCTTCCATCACAGCCTGGGTCTAGCCGTACTCCACATTAGTCTCTTCAGTAGGGCAGTGGTGGCTTTAAATCAGTTAGGAACTTGTGAGGTGGGCCTTGCTGAGTTTTTCTAACATGTTGCTGCCCTGGTATAGAAAGCCTGAGTAGGTTTACTCTGTCTTTCTTTGTTTCACAGGTCTCTGTGAGGAGCGGCATCCTCTCATGCCGGGTGATCTGTCCTCCTGCCGGACAGCTGGATATACAGGCAAGTGCCTTTTGGTCTTCTGGGTGGAGGCTGACATTGAAGGGGTTAAGAACCCTCTGTATTTTATATGGGACTCTGCATCCTAGTCAGGATGTTTTATGGAGGGGCAGGCAATGTGATTTGGAGACTAATGGTTGAACTCCTTCTCAGCAATGAAGGAGTTCAGTTAACCTTTTATTTTGGCTCAATATAAGAATCAGAGGTTTATTATATGGTGCAGTGCTATTTTAAGGACTGCATCTCGTTAGAGGAGACAGCCCCTCAGTATCCAGGAACGGTTCTATCTACCTTAACCACGCCTTAGTTATGGGGGAGAAGTCTGGGATTAATAGGTAGCTAATTAATTATTTTCTGCTGCCGTTACTAAACAAAGGTTTTTTTGTAACACTACCGGCAGAATGATGCGCTTCATTTCCTTGCCGAGTTTTTTAGTTCCCGTCTCCTTCCTCTAAAAAGTGGAGCGGCACCATTTTTGGCGTTTTCATTCATTGGGTTTCTCTCCACTTCGTCCTGACAATAGGGATGGAGCGACGCTCATTATCTGTTCGGTTTGCCTTAATAAGAGGACGCTGTTCTGTGATGTCTGCAGACCGGGAGAGTAGTTTTCAGGTCTGACAGCGATGTGCCTTGTATTTAAGTTAGTTAATCATTTTATGACTCCTGGGACAATGGTTTTGGAAACATTTAGTCCCTTATATTAAATTATTTAAATATATATATATATATATGTTTTATTACTGAGCCTTCTATACAGATGACTCTTATTTCCTACTTCAGTCGAATTTTACCAGCCTTCAGTATTTAAAGTGACAGTTTCATTTCATAATAAAACAAAGTAAATGTTTTTTTTTATTGAATCAGGACAGGTTCTGAAAATCATGATGGTATGTTAGGCGCAAGGAAATTTTCTGTGCTGCTTGCTTTGTTAAAGCAGGATATGTTTTTGTATAATGAGTGTCAGCTTTCTATCTAAGTGACAATATTTATCTATTCAAAATTTTTAAATTGTTCTATCCTTGACCTGTGTTCTTTTAGAAAAGAACTTTGTTGCTTTTTACACACTGGCTTACCTTCAGTAAGGCACAAGCAGTGTATGTGTATTGTTGGTTTGCTCTTTATTTGATAGGGCAAAAATACAATATTTTTCTGCCCTGTTTTCACTAATCTCTTGAGGGTAGTGATAGAGTTTGCCTCTGAGCCCATCGTCTCTCAGGATGATGCTGTTTAGACAAAGCCACAGTTTTTTCCTGCAACGTCCCTAGCCTCTATGGCGTCACATGCAATGCCTGCGGTTCCTTTCAAACTCCTAGAGGAGTTAATTGCTTGCCGACAGTTATGCCCAGGTATCTCGTGCGATTCCTGTGACATTATCTGCTTTTCCTTTAATAAGGGATATCGCAAGAGGAAAATTAGAGATTTAGATAGTAGGGTTTCTGTTCGCTTGCTGTTACACATGTGCCTTTTCTCATGGATATGATAAGGATACTTTGGTTGCCTCTGAGGGTGGAATCTCAGATTCAGACAGTATAATTCCTTTATCTGCTGCTGAAGTGTTATTCTTCAGATTGAAGCTTGATCACCTTCGTGTATTGTTTAAGGAGGTTTTGGCTTTTACGGGTGACTCCAATACACCTATCGTTGTCAACTCCACGGAATTTCGCCAAGTTCATAGTTGCTTGATGTTTTTTCTCTGTGGAAGTATTTCCTGTTTCAGTCCATGCTTGGAGTTTTTATTCAGGAATGGGAGAAGTCAGGGTTTTGCTTTTCCCTGTCTCCTTAAAGAAGATTTGTCCTGTCATTGTCTCCATTTAATATTATGCAAATAGCACACACAAAGTAGAACTCCAGCACTCCAAAAGTAGAAAAGGCAATTTATTTATTCAATAAGCAACGTTTTCGGGGTCACAGCCCCTTCCTCATGCTGTGACCCCGAAACGTTGCTTATTGAATAAATAAATTGCCTTTTCTACTTTTGGAGTGCTGGAGTTCTACTTTGTGTGTGCTATTTGCAGATTGTTAGAGGGCTGTGGCAGTGCCCTTGGTCTCCTGTGCACCCAAACCTCTGTGCTGTGCTCACCTATGGACTGTGTCCATTTAATATTATGGCGCACAGTGCCTTTAGTAGAAGAGGCCCTTTTTCTTCTCTGGCTAATTAATTTTGATCCCTATAGAGGTTAGCTGCTCTTTTTAGGATCAGTGGTCCAAGCTAAGGACTTATATGGAGGTTTGCAGTGCCTCTGTGGCAAGTGCAGCATCTTTGGTGCAATGTTTTGCCTGATTCCATTTGGGTAAAGTCCCCTTTGAAAGAGAACTAGAACAGAATTAAGGATCTTAAGTTAATTCTTTTTTTCTGATGTTTCCATACTGGTCATTAAGCCCGGGGCAAAGTTACTGGTTTCTCTGTGCTAGTCCGCGGGGCATTGTGTTGTGAGTCAGATTCTTAATCTGAAGGCCGTGAGTAGGCCTCACACAAGGCACTTGTTTTTTTGTTTTCAAATACTCTTAGTTTTTTCCTTGGGTACTCCCTTAAAAGATTAATGCCTTGTTTGATCCTGATCTAAGAAGTATATTTCTGATATTGAGGGTTGTTTCCGACCACCAGAAGGATGTCAGATAGAAACCTGCAGCTTAATCTGTCTAAGCATGTAGGGTTCGCCTCTAATACAGGAACTATTGGAAGTCTGATGTTCTCTGTTTTTCTTCAGAGAGGGGTACAAGATGTCCTGGTTAGGCTGCAGACTCAGTGCCTCAGAGTTGCTAACTAGAAACAGACCCTTACCCTTGTTATGCATGCTTGGTTAGTAGTACACGGTTCAGGTGAGTCTGTCTTGGAAGACAGGTTTTCTCAGGAGAATCAGAGTTCTGACTCTGGTGTCTTTCCTAGGTGATAGTGCCCACAGTCGCCAGCCGGTTGGGCTAGGGATATGGATTTGGGAGGAGTCGGTTTTCCATATTTCCATCTTGAAGTTGACACCAATATGAAATGTTCTGTTGATCAGTTGGTCTTAGCCCGGTTTATCAGGTTCTAGTTGGCCTATTTCTCCTCAGTGGTTGGCATCAGTGGGCGGATGCTCACAATTGCTGTTTAACTGCTATTCATTCCAGGAGTGCATCCTGGGAGCAGACTTCTTGAAAAGTCAGTCTTTTTCTCTGGGCGCGCTTTCTGGAGGTCTCTCCGGATTAACCCTTGACTACAGGGGAACTGGTACGTCTAGCTCCTTAGGATGCAGCCTTGTGGAGAAGTAATTTATTTCTCCTTGGGGGTTGTTGCTGAGAAAGGACATTCCATTCAGGGGCCTTCCTTCATCCAAACTTGTTTTCTCTCCGTTTGGTGTTTTGTACGCTTAGTTTTGTCTATGCGTGGTTTTTCTGCAGTGGTCTTTTCGACCTTGATCAGGCTGACAAAACCTATTTCTAGAAAAATGTTCCCATAAGATTTGGCACAAATTCCTTATTGGTGGGAATTCCTAGAATTTCTCCTTTCTCCAGGTAGGTCTGGAGAAGGGTTGTCAGAGTATGACAGTGTCTGATTCTGCATTGCTTCTTGTTGCACATGTCTGGCGGATGTACCAGATGGGTACTCTTTTTGTCAGGCCCTGGTCAGTATCAGGCCTGTGTTTAAATCAGTTGTTCCGCCTTGGAGTCTTAACCTTGTTCTTACAGCAGGCTCTGTTTAAACAGGCTCTGTTTAAGTTTCTTATTATCTTGGAAGGTTTAGTTTCTTACTGCTATTTGTTCTGCTCGGAGAGTTTCTGAACTCTCAGCTTTGCAGTGTGATGCTGCTTATCTCATATTTCATTCAGATAAGGCAGTTCTCCGTACCAAGTTTGGTTTTCTTCCTAAGGTTGTTTTGGACAGGAATATTAATCACAAAATTGTTGTTCCTTCTCTCTGTCCTAATCCTTCTCCTAAACGTTTTTTACACAACTTAGACGTTGTGCATGCTCTTAAGTTCTCTTTGCAGGCTACAAAGGACTTTGGTCAGTCTTCTGCCTTGTTTGTTTGCCTTTCTGGAAAACGTAAGCTACTGCCACTTCTCTTTCTCTCTGGTTGAGAAGCATTATTCGTTTGACATTTGAGACTACTGGACAGCAGCCTCCTGTGAGAATTACAGCTCATTCCACCATGGCGGTGTCTTCCTCTTGGGCCATCAAGAATGAGGCCTCCGTAGAACAGTTCTGTAAGACTGCAACTTGGTCTTCTTTGCTCACTTTTTCTAAATCCTATAATTTTGACACTTTTGCCTCGGCTGAGGTTTCTTTTGGGAGAAAGGTTCTTCAAGAAGTTGTGCCTTCTGTTTAGGTTACCTGTCTTGTCCCTCCCTTATCTGTGTCCTCTAGCTTGGGTATCGATTCCTAACAGTAATTGATAATTCCATGGACTCACTGTGTTGTGTCATAAGAAAGAAAACAAAATTTAAGCTTGCTTAAATTATAAATTATATATAAACCTCAGGCATTGTGTTACTTCCTTTCTTGCCTTTTCCTTCAGTCGAATGACTGGGGTTTGGGAGAAGGGAAGTGATATTTAACAGCTTTGCTGTGGTGCTCTTTGCCTCTTCCTGCTGGCCAGAAATGATATTCGTAACAGTAATTGATGGTTCCGTGGACTCACCATGTCAAGAAAGAAACATTTATCAGGTAAGCATAAATTTTGTTTTTCACAACACAAGTGAAATGTAAATTTTGATGAATTAAAGTGCCCCTGTTTTAAATCAAATTTTTTAAAACCGGGCACGTTGTCATCAAAATTTACATTCACTTTAAATGGACAGCAACCACCTTGTGATTTGTATCTAATATGTTTAGTTATGTTTTATTAAACAACTTTGCAATATACGGTCATTATTTAGCTCCCCCTTTTCATGTAATTTAGCACTGAAAATTGAGCAGTTTCTAATTCCCAGAACTTAAACTGCACCCTGCTGACCTTTAAAGGCTAACTCTGCTAGATATATAAAGTACAGGTGGCCCTCGTTTTACAATGGTTCAATTTACACCGTTTCAGAATAACAACCTTTTTTCCAGTCATGTGACTGCTATTGAAAAGCATTGAGAAGCAGTGCATTTATTAAAATAGCCAGTAGGTGGAGCTGTGTGCGTGTGTTGCAGCAAAGCCAAGCAAGCTGAAATTAATCAGTTTAACCAGACCTGAGCTATCGAGCAGATTTCAAAGGAACAAGATCTTCCTGTCTATAAATCAGTCCAGATTGGAATGCATAGAAAGAACTGTTTGCAGAAAAATGCAAGTGAAGTCTGTGTTGTGTGATTAATTTATTAGGTTTATAATGCTGTTTAGCAAATGTTTTTGTTCATTTAACTTAGATTAATTATATATTCTGTGTTGTGTGATGATTTTATTAGGTTTATAATGCTGTTTAGCATTTAAAGTCTTCATTTCAAAGCTTTAAAAATAATGTATTAGATGTTACTTATGACAATTTTGAGAGGGGCCTGAAACCTAACTCCCTCACTTCCCATTGACTTACATTATAAACTGGGTTTCAATTTACAACGGTTTCAATTTACAACCATTCCTTGTGGAATCTAACCCCGGCGTAAACTGAGGGCTACCTGTATATATTTCCCTATTCCCAGAGACAGGAAGTAGACAGCACGGCTCCAAAAGCCGTCTCCAGGAACAAACAGCGAACCCAAATTGAAGATATAAACTGCACGGATAGCTGGGATGGTAGAGGTGCTCACCACACAAAGGAAAGTCGATCCGGTAATGCAAAAGAAAGAAAAAGGCGGCACTCCAGGTATATGAAAAACAAATAGGAGGTTTATTCCATATTCTCAGTCGCTACACACAGAACACACTTTTGCATTTCCCTATTCCCACTCTATTCTAACTTAGTAGCCTTGTTGTCTGCCGACTAAAGCCAAGATTGGCTTCTTAAAATAAGGCAAATGGTGGGTGCAGTTTGGCTATTGATAAATGTGTTTTAGAAACATTAAAACTTGTCTCATATTTTCTATAGCAACACAACAGAAATGTCTTGTAAATACAAGCTGTTTACGGTCCCTTTAAATGGCAGACATTTCACAGTACAAATGGGAAGTGAAAGGAAGGGGTAGGACATTGTAATGCAATCGTACTGATCTGCAACAGTGCATCATCACTGGAATGCAGTGGGAGGCATGGAATAACCTCAATACTATTATAAAATGTATTTTGTTTTTAATGTTCCTTTAAGAGATGTAAACCAAAAAAATATCCACCACTAAGAAAAGGGAAAATTATTGCACAAGACGTTTAATTTTGATTAACCCACTGCACGGCGCACACTTATTGGAGACTTTTCCCAGATGGAACAATGACACAATTGAGGACATATTGCTCAAGAACATAAATATAACGTTAAGCTATATGACATAATGCAGGTTATCATTACTATAATAAAACAGAAACATTTTTTTGCAAATGATAACCATATTTTAAATACTTTCCCTCTGGTTCAGCTGCAACCATCCTCAACTTCCTCTATACAAATATATACAGAGCAATTCAGATCCCAGGGAAACACTATGGAAAAGAAAATACAATGGTGCAGTTTTAGAGAACAAGGGGAAAATACTTTGCTGCGTGCACTCAAAGTCTTAAAATATAAAGTGCTCATCCATAAATCTTCTTAATCATCAATTAATCTTAAAAGACCATTAAAACAGTAGAATTGTATAATCCACAATGCACAATAAAAAGACAATGCAATAGCACTTGATCTGAATTTCAGATTACCGGATTTTTTTTTCCAAAGAAATTTCACAGATTGCTTAATTTCCCTGACCACATCATTTAATTAACACAATAAAAAGAGGATTATAGTGTAATATAAAAAAATTTAAACCTTTACTTTCAGACACGCTTAAGTTTTTAAAGAGGATTCACATATTTATTTAAACAAATTTCACAGCTTCTCAGAGGTTCAATGTGTCCCTGTGAGAAAATTATTCTATAGGACCTTATAATGTGCGCTGGTTACACTTATATAAAGTTTTGGTTATTTGATATTGCACTGCAGTCCTTCACTTTTATTGTAGGTTGCATAAATTAAGTAATAAGAATGAAGGATGGCTAAGAAGCTATACAGATTGTATTGGTGAGTGCCAAATGTTCAAAAGTTCTGTGAGAGCGACACTGGTCCATTGGCACTGTTAATTCTGTACTTATACACATATATGTGTATTTATGTATTAGATTCTAGATAATATTATGTTGAGGTTTAAAATGCAAGAAAGATAACTTTAAACATTTTTTTATTTAAGGAATGTGAAAATCAATACAATGTAAAGTGCCTTAAAAAGAGTAATACAAAAAATGAGTATTGGCACCACAGATGGCTGATTGATTAGTTGTTCTTCATGTACAGTACAATAATAGTTTGATATCAGCACCTTGCACATGTTAGAGATGCAATTTTAGTGTTTAGTGTTTTTTAGAACTAAATAAAGACTGCTTTAGTCTTTTTTCCCCTAACATCTTCTTGTACCTCAAACACAATATACATGGTATGTCCATTTTCCAGCAACATTTCAGTGTATTGTTTATAAATAAGTAAAATGATACCAAGATCTCCTTTAGGTGTCTAATATGGTTAACAAGTCATTTAATGTTTGTTGTCATCACAACTAGTATTTAGAAAGTCCTGCTAGCTCTATTATCTAGTAGTTGCAGTTTGACTAGTTTATATTTTAGTTTTAAAATGAATACCTAGTAGTACACTTACACTGTAAGGAAGATTTTGTTGTAGTCACAAACAAACAACATTAAAAGAGCAATATATTCAACAAGAAACCTGGAGAGTATTACAAGTTACTGGATATACTGTATTACAATAAACCCCAATCTGCTTTAAAGACCAGTGTTTAAAAGTAAAGAGGTCAGCATTTGTGGAAGACATACACTGTGATATGACAGCAAAATGCTTAAACAAGCTGGGGATTATAGTGACAAATATAGTTATAGCGTCCCACATGATAAGCAGAGCAGAAAAGGGCACATGCATTTCAGTATGTATACTTCACATTATATTGATACTGCACATTTATTTATAATACCTAAATCTCCCCCTGGGAAGTCTGCAGTGATAAATTTATATTTTGTAGATTACATTTTCTAACTTGTTTTCCTTTTTACAAAGCACGCATAGTGTTAGGTTTAATTTAAAAGAAGGCATGTCAAGTTGTATTGTTAGTTTAAAAACATATTCATCACATACCTACTAATTACATGTGAATTAAGGTTTTCATATAACCTTAAATTCTCTCTTTTGTATCATGCTTTTAAATGTTCAGATTTTTTTTATTTATTAATTTTTTTTTTTAATAAAGGATCGGCACACCCATTTACTGATGGAGACATGGGCCACTTTCCCTTCCCTCCTCTGCAGAGTATCATTGCAGATTTTCACCTAAATTATATGTTGAATCAGAACGGCAATTGTAAATATTCATAAACAAAGCCTAAATATGATGTGTCCCCATTCAAATCAACTCTAATTTCCATACTCAAAAGTTTCACAAAAATGGCATTTTCTTCATAAATGGAAAGAGTCCACAGCTGCATTCATTACTTTTGGGAAATAAGAACCTGGCCACCAGGAGGAGGCAAAGACACCCCACCCATAGGCTTAAATACTCCTCCCACTTCCCTCATCCCCCAGTCATTCTTTGCCTTTCGTCCCAGGAGGTTGGAAGAGAAGTGTCAAAAGTTTGTTTTCGTCTCTTATGGAGGGTAGTACTCTTCAACATGGGACGGGAGTTTTAAGTAATCTTGTCAGTCTCTCAGTGAGGGCTTAGAGGAAAGTTAGAGTTCAGAGATGCAGGAAGAGTCTCTGTAAAACCATCCCGACTCATTTTAACAACTCCACAAGCAATAAGCGTTATCGAACTTTGCTTCGCTGCCTGCTTTCTTCTCTCAAGTCCATGGCGGAGGCGAGGCTATTATCCATCACACTTTAAGGGCCGTGTTCCTGTTCCACAGTGTAGATTCTGGTAAGATCGTTTCATTTTACTTCTTCATGATTGTACTGTAACTCATTTGTTCCAAATGCGAACTCACATGAAAAATACAGGTTCTCAGTGGGACTCCTTTAGTATCTTGGAATCAAGGGTTAATATATCCTGAGGAGGATTATTGGACAGGGGGGGGGGGGGGGTTTAATCATGTTTCTTATGTGATTCAATCTGCTTATGTGTAGTGTTAACTGGGCTCGTGACTTTTGGAACATAACAGCCTTTCGAAGTGACACAACCTTACGGTCGGGCGTGCTTTTTTTGGACTGTACGGTTCACCTTGTGACAGGGCGTGTTTACGTTCTGGTCTCCCATTTCTGCATTCCTGACTGTGTGGCGACGGAGAATTCTAGTCCACTGGTGTCCGGTTCATAGGAGGTGGTGAGTGCCCCAGCCATTGAGGGTGTCAGGTGACGTTTAATTTGTTTTATATTTAGTCCATTTTTAGGTATCATTTATCCAGTTATGGAGGATGCTGATGTTGAGATTGTTCAAACTTTCTGATTCAGATTCTTCGTTCTGTGACGAATGCGAATTGGCCCCATTGACTCAGGTCAGTCAGTTATGTTCTTTAGGCCGTTCTAGAGTGCCTTGTTCCTCGGCCTGGGGATTCAAGGGACTGCTGAGCCATCCGCCTCGGGGGGGATCTGTCCTCCGGGAGGCGAGTTCCCTACCACTACCTACTACTACTACACATGCGGGTAACCCAAGTTATGTTTTTTCCTCCTCGGAGGGTGGATTGTTTCCCCCGTAGGTTGTGGCACATTTTCGCTTTTACATACTTTTGGCGCTTTCACGTCTACAAAGTCCAGATGTTTATTTGCGATTGTGTTCGTACCCGATTGCCCCAGGTCTCTCGGCCACAGGAGGGCGTGTGCAGTTCCCTGCAAGTGTAACTGTTCCTGAGTGTTGTGCCTTTTGTTACAGGCTGGCTCGCCTTCGTGTTCTATTCAGACATGTTTTTGAGCTGTTTGGGGACCCTATACTTCTCGGTTATGGGACTCATCAGTCTCCTCCTTCGAAATGCCTCACCTCGTTAGACATGGGGGGGGATGAAGTAATCTCCTTTAACTCTTGTTATCGAGATCCTTCCCAGTTTTGTTGGAAGAACAGGGTTTCTGTTAGGCTGGTCCTGCGGATCTTTCCGTTTTTCTTGGGCGTTAACCCTCGGGTTGCCTGTTATTTATTTTATTTTCTCTTTTTCATACTAAGTTTCCTGCGGGAACTTAAAAATCTCTCGGATAGATACTTGCTGTTTACTTCTACGGTATTTGTTCGGGACACGTTAGTCCCATCTTTGTCTGCATTTTTCTTCCTCTCTCTCTGAGGGTGTATTTAGCCAGCTTGGCAGTTATGTCCCTGGTTGAAGGCTGGTCCTGCTTGGGTTCAGATCTTCTGTCTCGCGGCTTATCGAGACATGTGGCGCCTATTATACCTTGCTGGTCAGGTTGGGGTGCCGAGTGCTCTTAACATTATTTATGTTCTAGTTATTTGTTTTACAAGTTTCAGCTAAGCATTCTCAAGAGGACTTGCGGGTCCGTGCGGCTCTCAGGATTGTTTCAGTCCTAAATAGATGTCTCTCTGGTGACTGGGTTAATGAATTTTGCTCCGTCACTCTGTTGTTTCCGTTACCCTCAGAACCTAGAGTATTCCCTCCCATGTGGTGGGAAAATTAGAAGGTTTAGTGCCTCTTTCCGCCAGTCGGGGCAGTGTTGCTTTAGGATATTGTCCTTTTTGGATTTGTTCCTTTACTGGTTCTCTTCTTCATTAAGACCTCTTGAATTGTCGGTTTCTCCTTGTTGATGGGTCGCCTACAGGGGACTTGGATTCTCAAGAGGGAATGTTCCTGGGAGTTGGGTGTTCCTTTTTCGGGACATTAGACAGTGAGGTGCTTTGGGGCTCCGGTTAGGGGTCCTTTCCCAGTGTTGGGAATGCTCTGCATCACTTTCTTGGCATAGAAGAGTTCCTAGTGGATTTCCACTCATATGGTACAGGTATTACTATTCACGTGGCATCCAAATCCATGTTTTACTGGTCCTCTGACTTCTAATCTAAGGTGATGGAGGCTTGATGTTACTCTGTTCTGGTGACTTGTCCTCACTGTTCCCCTTGTGTCTGGAGCTTGTGGCTAGTTGGACAGCTAGCTCAGCATATTAATGCTCTGTGGCTACTCCGTACTGTAGCAAACCGAGGGTTGCTAGTTCGATTCCCGGCAAGGTCTACTCAGCCTTTCCTCCTTTCAAGGTTGATAAAATGAGCAGCGCCCTGTGTCCCTTAAGGTGGATTAGCCGCACTTTCAAGCACAGTCATGTTAAGGTGGCTTGGACGCCTGTTAGCTCTAGTGTCCTTTTATGGCCCTGGCTCTTTGGAGTGTTGAGCTCCTGCAGGAGGAGGTCTCTTCCCTTTGGGTCGGGACTTGCTCTTATTATCCGGGTTATTCTGGATTTTTTCCCTGGGAGGTCTTTTTTTTTTTTATATATATCAGATGAGGGATTTATGTTCCTGGAAGATTGTTTAATCTAAACATTTGTGGGGCCCGAGCTTCTTGTCCTTATCTTCCGGCTGTTGAGAGTTTTACTCTGCGTTTTCTCTTTGTGGATCCCGCTGCGGGATGTTACCGGACCTTATGATCCTAGGACTGGCCGTGGGGGTTCCAGTTTCTGGGGTACTCGGGCTTATCCCTTGTTCTGGCTGTTCTGTTCTACACTTTTGCGCCTGGTATGTGTGCTAGCAAGATGGTGTTTTAAGGGGTTCTTCCGTGTACGTCTGTGATGTGGCCTTGTGTCCTCTCTGTTCTTGCTATGACTTCCTGTCGTTCTCTTCAGGGGGCTCGTTGTCCTCCATACGGAGGTGTGGTTCCTTTTTTAGGGGCCTCTCCCATGTTCAGGAGGTCGGAACAGATATTTATCCGATTCGGGGATTGGTCTGCTCTTTGAGTTCCTGTCCATCTGGGGAGCTGCTGGCTCCGCATTGAGACTTAGTCGGGTGGCTTTGCTAGATCTCCTTAGGTCTAACGCCTGCTCGATTGTATTTAGGTTGAAGTGGCTGTGTCCATTCTTACGCCCTTTTGGGGGCTGGTCTTGGGGTTCCTTTCGGTTCCCTTGCTTTCAGATTTGCCATTGCTTGGGCTGGTCCGGCTAGGTGTAGGATCTGAGATCTGTTGTTCATCCTCAGGTCTTGGGGGTAACAGTGGACCTTCTTTTTTATAGGTTCTGTGCCTCTCCCCCTTTGAGATCTGTGAGTAGGCTTGGCGGCCTGGATTGCCTGAGTGTCTTCTGTCTTGGAGGTTGGGCAGTCTGCTATTTTGTGAGGCCACTTCTTCCTTACGGATAGTGTTTTTTTCTGTGTCTTCCTAAGGATGACAGCATGTTACTAGACTCATGTTTTTTTCTCTGAGTTTGCTACTTGTTATTTCTGTTTGCTCAGTCTCCGAGTTCTGACGACTTTGTCATCAGCTGTCTTTTTGGATGCTGTTGCACAATGTTTGGGAGAGGTTTCTTCTCCTTGATTATGCCTGGTTGCTCCTTGTGGGTTGGGTGTCTCCTTTTGTTCTCGGGATCCTTTTGGGTCTCTGTGGACTTGGCCTTCTTTTGAAGGTTTTTTTTTCCTTTATTGGATCTTGCTGTACCTTTTGGGTTCCCCTTTGGCTCACCCTTGTCCTCTTCCTTCAGGGGACTTTGATACTCTACTAGTAAGGGTTGTGTGGGGACCGACTGCTCGGCGACGGTTCTCCTGGAGGAGTGTTGGCTCAGTGAGTCTGCTTTGCGGTCACTAGTTAGGCTTTTGGACTATTTGCGGGTCAGTGTCCTTGGGGCTTTTTCCTTCTATTTTTTTTGCCCGGGTCCAACTAAGCGGGTTTGGTTGGCTTGTGGTTTTTCAGGCCTGGTGCCCTCAGAATGGGCTGCCTATTGTACCCTCCCGTCTTTGCATTCAGTGTCCTATATAGCTTGGGTATTTTTTTTCCCAAAAATAAAGAATGCAGCTGTGGACTCTTTCCATTTATGAAGAAAAACTTAAAATTATGCTTACCTGATAATTTTCTTTTCTTCAGGTGGAAAGAGTCCACAGTTTCCCACCCGTATTTTTTCTGTGGGGCATCTCTTTTTTTTTTTTTTTATATTCTTCAGGCACCTTTTCACCCTGATATTTCTTCTACTGTTCCTTGTTCCTCGGCAGAATGACTAGGGGATGAGGGAAGTGGGAGGAGTATTTAAGCCTTTGGCTGGGGTGTCTTTGCCTCCTCCTGGTGGCCAGGTTCTTATTTCCCAAAAGTAATGAATGCAGCTGTGGACTCTTTCCATCATCAGGTAAGCATAATTTAAGTTTTTGCAATGTTTTCAAATTCAATTTAATAGAAAATTGAACACCACTTATGAAAAGCTTTTACTATGCAGGGCTCTGCAGCTTCCCATATACCTTGCCTGAAGACAAATTAAATTGCTTTATTTTAAATCCCAGAAACACATTTACAACAGCTTTGCAAAAGGCTTTTTGGACTTTAAAAATTCTACAGCCTTAACTTCTAGAAAAATAATTTTGGCGTTACTTGCACCATATCTTGGCTACTTTTTATTTAATATTAGTGTTACAATGTCAAGCCCCCATCACTGGTATAAAAAGAAAAAAGTTTAAAACATTATTCAAATCACTACAATAAGTATGAAACGTGTATGCAAAACTTGCAGTTTTTTTGTATTGAACTAAATTATCCAGTTACTGTTTATTATTATCATCATCATCAGGTATTTATAAAGCGCCAGCAGATGACTGTTTACTCTTTTTAGTGGTTTTAATCATTCTAAGTAGTCTAATGCAGTGTTTCTCACTCCAGTCCTCAGGTACCCCTAACACACTGGTTTTCAAACCTGTCATCACTAACAGGCCAGATTTTCAGGATCACCTTGGATGAGAGCAAGTAAAATACCCAGGGACATTGTACACTACATTTTTTTCTCCAACATTGGTGTGTCCGGTCCACGGCGTCATCCATAACTTGTGGGAATATTCTCTTCCCCAACAGGAAATGGAAAAGAGCACAGCAAAAGCTGTCCATATAGTCCCTCCTAGGCTCCGCCCACCCCAGTCATTCTCTTTGCCGTTGCACAGGCAACATCTCCACGGAGATGGTGAAGAGTATGTGGTGTTTAGTTGTAGTTTTTTATTCTACTATCAAGAGTTTGTTATTTTAAAATAGTGCTGGTATGTACTATTTACTCAGAAACAGAAAAGGATGAAGAGTTCTGTTTGTGAGAGGAATATGATTTTAGCAGCAGTAACTAAAATCGTTTGCTGTTTCCACATAGGACTGTTGAGATGAGATATCTTCAGTTGGGGGAAACAGTTAGCAGACTTCTCTGCTTAAGGTATGACTAGCCATATTTCTAACAAGACTGTGTAATGCTGGAAGGCTGTCATTTTTCCCCTCATGGGGACCGGTAAGCCATTTTCTTAGTCTCAAACAGAATAAAGGGCTTAATATGGGCTATAAAACTGGTAGACACTTTTATGGGCTAGATCGATTGCTTTATTTGGGCATTTTATACAGCTTGAGGTTAAAATTCACACTTTATAACTTTGGGGAACGTTATTTTCATGGCAGGCACTGGCTTAGACTCCTTCCTAGTCAGGAAGGGCCTTCTTTGTAGTAGGCAGAGCCTCATTTTCGCGCCATTACTGCGCAGTTACTTTTGAGAGCAGGACATGCAGATGCATGTGTATGGGTCTGGAAGTAGTTGAAAAGGTCCCTACAAGACTTCATTTGGTATCGTATACCCCCCTGGGTTTGGTAAAGTCGCAGCAAAGGCTGTAGCTGGGACTGTAGAGGGGTTAAAACTATAAACGGCTCCGGTTTTCATTTTAAGGGTTAAAGGTCTGAAATTTGGGGTGCAATGCTTTGAGTGCTTTAAGACACTGTGGTAAAAATTTGGTTAAGATTGAACAATTCCTTCTTAGTTTTTCACATATTCAGTAAAAAAGTGTGCCCTGTTTAAAATTTAGAGACAGTAACGGTTTTATTTTAAAACGGTTTTTGTACTTTATTGACAAGTTTAAGCCTGTTTAACATGACTGTGTTTTCAGATAAACTATGTTCTGTATGTATGGAAGCCAATGTGTCTCCCCCTTCAAAATTGTGTGATAATTGTGCCATAACGTCCAAACAAAGTAAGGACAGTACTGCCACAGATAGTAAAGTTGCCCAAGATGATTCATCAGATGAAGGGAGTAGACATAGTTCTACATCATCTCCTTCTGTGTCTATACCAGTTATGCCCGCGCAGGCAACCCCTAGTACTTCTAGCGCGCCAATGCTTGTTACTATGCAACAATTGACGGCAGTAATGGATAACTCCATAGCAAATATTTTATCCAAAATGCCTGCATTTCAGAGAAAGCGCGATTGCTCTGTTTTAAACACTGTAGAGCAAGAGGGCGCTGATGATAATTACTCTGTCATACCCTCACACCAATCTGAAGTGGCCATGAGGGAGGTTTTGTCAGATGGGGAAATTTCTGATTCAGAGTAGAATTTCTCAACAGGCAGAACCTGATGTTGTGACATTTAAATTAGAGCATCTCCGCGCACTGCTTAAGGAGGTGCTATCTACTCTGGATGATTGTGACAACCTGGTCATTCCAGAAAAATTGTGCAAGATGGACAAGTTCCTAGAGGTTCCGGTGCACCCCGACGCTTTTCCTATACCCAAGCGGGTGGCGGACATAGTGAATAAGGAGTGGGAAAAGCCCGGTATACCCTTTGTCCCCCCTCCTATATTTAAGAAATTATTTCCTATGGTCGACCCCAGAAAGGACTTATGGCAGACAGTCCCTAAGGTCGAGGGGGCAGTTTCTACACTAGCCAAGCGCACTACTATTCCTATTGAGGATAATTGTGTTTTCAAAGATCCTATGGATAAAAAATTGGAGGGTTTGCTTAAAAAGATTTTTGTACAGCAAGGTTACCTCCTGCAACCTATTTCGTGCATTATTCCTGTCACTACAGCAGCGTGGTTCTGGTTCGAGGAACTAGAAAAGTCGCTCAGTAAAGAGACTCCGTATGAGGAGGTTATGGACAGAATTCACGCACTTAAGTTAGCTAATTCCTTTATTTTAGATGCCGCTTTGCAGTTAGCTAGATTAGCGGCGAAAAATTCAGGGTTTGCAATTGTGGCGCGCAGAACGCTCTGGCTAAAGTCTTGGTCAGTGGATGTATCTTCCAAGACAAAATTGCTTAATATCCCTTTCAAGGGCAAAACCCTTTTTGGGCCAGAATTGAAAGAGATTATCTCAGTCATCACTGGGGGTAAGGGCCATGCCCTCCCACAAGATAGGCCTTTCAAGGCCAAGAATAAGTCTAATTTTCGTTCCTTTCGCAATTTCAGGAACGGACCGGCCTCCAACTCTGCAGCCTCTAGACAAGAGGGTAATGCTTCACAAACCAAACCAGCTTGGAAACCGATGCAAGGCTGGAACAAGGGTAAGCAGGCCAAGAAGCCTGCTGCTGCTACCAAAACAGCATTAAGGAGTAGCCCCCGATCTGGGACTGGATCTAGTAGGGGGCAGACTCTCTCTCTTCGCTCAGGCTTGGGCAAGAGATGTTCAGGATCCCTGGGCACTAGAAATAGTTTCTCAGGGTTATCTTCTGGAATTCAAGGAACTACCCCCAAGGGGAAGGTTCCACATATCTCACTTATCTTCAAAACAAATAAAGAGACAGGCATTTTTCCATTGTGTAGAAGACCTGTTAAAAATGGGAGTGATACACCCAGTTTCAACTGTGGAACAAGGACTGGGGTTTTTACTCAGATCTGTTTGTAGTTCCCAAAGAAAGAGGGAACCTTCAGACCAATTCTGGATTTAAAGATTCTAAACAAATTTCTCAGAGTGCCATCGGTCAAAATGGAAACTATTCGAACGATTTTACCTACAATCCAGGAGGGTCAATTTATGACTACCGCGGATCTAAAGGATGCGTATCTACATACAGATCATCATCAGTTCCTAAGGTTCGCCTTTCTGAACAAACATTACCAGTTTGTGGCTCTCCCATTCGGGCTAGCCACTGCTCTCGGGTCCCTTCTAGCGGTTCTAAGACCAAGGGGCATTGCAGTGGCACCTTATTTGGACGACATTCTGATACAAGCGTTGTCTCTGTCAAAGGCAAAGGCTCACACAGACATCGTTCTGGCCTTTCTCAGATCTCACGGGTGGGAGGTGAACATAGAAAAAAAAAAAAGTTCCCTGTCTCCGTCGACAAGAGTTCCTTTCTTGGGGACAATAATAGATTCTGTAGAAATGAAGATTTTCCTGACAGATGTCAGAAAGTCAAAGCTTCTAAACGCTTGTCAAGTTTCTTCACTCTGTTCCACGTCCTTCCATAGCTCAGTGCATGGAAGTAGTAGGGTTGATGGTTGCAGCAATGGACATAGTTCCTTTTGCGCGAATTCATCTAAGACCATTACAACTGTGCATGCTGAAACAGTGGAATGGGGACTTTACAGACTTGTCTCCAGTGATTTAGAAGACCAGAGATTCACTCCGTTGGTGGCTAACCCAGGATCACCTGTCCCAGGGAATGAGCTTCCGCAGACCGGAGTGGGTCATCGTCACGACCGACGCGTCTAGTGGGCTGGGGCGCGGTCTGGGACTCCCTGAAAGCTCAGGGTCTATGGTCTCGGGAAGAGTCTCTTCTCCCGATAAACATTCTGGAACTGAGAGCGATATTCAATACTCTCAGGGCTTGGCCTCAACTAGCAAAGGCCAGATTCATAAGATTCCAATCAGACAACATGACGACTATTGCTTACATCAACCATCAGGGGGGAACAAGGAGTTCCCTGGCGATGAGCGAAGTGACCAAAATCATAAAATGGGCGGAGGATCACTCCTGCCACCTATCTGCGATCCACATCCCAGGAGTGGAAAACTGGGAGGCGGATTATCTGAGTCGTCAGACATTCCATCAGGGGGAGTGGGAACTCCACCCGGAGATATTTGCCCAGTTGACCCAATTATGGGGCATTCCAGACATGGATTTAATGGCGTCTCGTCAGAACTTCAAGGTTCCTTGCTACGAGTCCAGATCCAGGGATCCCAAGGCGACTCTAGTGGATGCATTAGTAGCGCCTTGGACCTTCAACCTAGCTTATGTGTTTCCACCGTTTCCTCTCATTCCCAGGCTGGTAGCCAGGATCAAACAGGAGAGGGCCTCAGTGATTTTGGTAGCTCCTGCGTGGCCACGCAGGACTTGGTATGCAGACCTGGTGAATATGTCATCGGCTCCACCATGGAAGCTACCTTTGAGACAGGGTATTCTAGTACAGGGTCCATTCGAACATCCAAATCTAGTCTCTCTCCAGCTGACGGCTTGGAAATTGAACGCTTGATTTTATCTAAGCGTGGGTTTTCGGATTCTGTGATAGATACTCTGGTACAAGCCAGAAAACCTGTAACTAGAAAAAATTTACCATAAAATATGGAAAAGATATATCTGTTGGTGTGAATCCAAGGGATTCTCATGGAGTAAGATTAAAATTCCTAGGATCCTTTCCTTTCTCCAAGGTTTGGATAAGGGATTATCTGTCTTGTTACACAAACGACTGGCAGCTGTGCCAGATGTTCAAGCTTTTGTTCAGGCTTTGGTCAGGATCAAGCCTGTTTACAGACCTTTGACTCCTCCCTGGAGTCTGAATTTAGTTCTTTCAGTTCTTCAAGGGGTTCCGTTTGAACCTCTACATTCCATAGATTTCAAGATGTTATCTTGGAAAGTTCTGTTTTTGGTTGCTATTTCTTCTGCTAGAAGAGTTTTCTGAGTTATCTGCTCTGCAGTGTAATCCGCCCTATCTGGTGTTCCATTCAAATAAGGTTGTTTTGCGTACTAAACCTGGTTTCCTTCCAAAGGTTGTTTCCAACAAAAATATTAACCAGGAAATAGTTGTGCCTTCTTTGTGTCCGAATCCAGTTTCAAAGAAGGAACGTTTGTTACATAAATTTAGATGTAGTACGTGCTTTAAAGTTCTATTTAGAAGCAACAAAGGTTTCAGACAAACGTCTTCTCTGTTTGTCGTTTATTCTGGCAAGAGGAGAGGTCAAAAGGCTACTGCTACCTCTCTTTCCTTTTGGCTGAAAAGCATCATCCGATTGGCTTACGAGACTGCCGGACGGCAGCCTCCTGAACGAATCACAGCTCACTCTACTAGGGCTGTGGCTTCCACATGGGCCTTCAAGAACGAGGCTTCTGTTGATCAGATATGTAAGGCAGCGACTTGGTCTTCCCTGCACACTTTTGCCAAATTCTACAAATTTGATACTTTTGCTTCTTCGGAGGCTATTTTTGGGAGAAAGGTTTTGCAAGCCGTGGTGCCTTCCGTTTAGGTAACCTGATTGGCTCCCTCCCTTCATCCGTGTCCTAAAGCTTTGGTATTGGTTCCCACAAGTTATGGATGACGCCGTGGACCGGACACACCAATGTTGGAGAAAACAGAATTTATGCTTACCTGATAAATTACTTTCTCCAACGGTGTGTCCGGTCCACGGCCCGCCCTGGTTTTTTAATCAGGTTTGATGAATTTCTTTCTTTAACTACAGTCACCACGTCACCCTATAGTTTCTCCTGTTTTTTTCTCCTGTCCGTCGGTCGAATGACTGGGGTGGGCGGAGCCTAGGAGGGACTATATGGACAGCTTTTGCTGTGCTCTTTGCCATTTCCTGTTGGGGAAGAGAATATTCCCACAAGTTATGGATGACGCCGTGGACCGGACACACCGTTGGAGAAAGTAATTTATCAGGTAAGCATAAATTCTGTTTTTTCTTTGCATAAATGTTTTGTAGATGATCCATTTAGATAGCCCATCTGGGAGTGTTAGTAAAATTAAGCAAAACTATACATTTTTACAAAAACATTGTGCTGATTTTCAGACTCCTAACCAAGCACCAGTGTTAGATGTATACACGCGTTTACAGACTATTGCTGGCTCCTGTTTATGTTATCTGTCTTTTCATAAGCAGGGAATTGGAGGGAGTCTGCTCTTCTTGTTTTCCAGCACTTTTCACTGGGTGTCCCAGTCAACCTAATCAACAGTGCTAAACTGGGAGCTTCTAAGTAAGTTTTTAAAAGGTTTTGTACTATTACATGCAGTTATATGAAAACTGATGTGTAATGTCCCTTTAACTAATTAGCTGATATAACCTATGCTACAGTTGATATATTCTTAATGTCTGGTCTGTTAGGGAGTACTGAGGACAGGTTTGAAAACCAGTGCCCTAACAGGACAGATTTTCATGATATCTTAACTAGAGAACAAGTTAAATAATCAGCAACCATGGTTACCAACCTGCTCTCACCCATCAGCTCATTGTGTCACATGTGCTCTAGTTCAGATATCATGACAATCTGGTCTGTTAGGGGTTCCTGAGGACTGGGGTTGAGAAACACTATTCTAATGCATTGGAATATATTAGAAGAGCAAAATCATCTTCTGAGCTGCTATACAATGGATCTGCATGAAAATTCTGCTCGACTAAAAAAGAAGGGACCAATGTGTGCTATTGTATGTAGGTATGGTGTAAAAAAGCACATTTACTACAAAACATAATTCAAGATAAACATATAAAAGGACAAATTGATGATGTATATCTTACAGGGTGTTGTTCATTTAAAGAGACTTTAATTAGCATTTGTTCTTGCATGCATTTAAAATAAAGTTTTTAATATTATAGAATGAAAAAAAAAACACAAAAAGGAGAAAATACAAATGATGTAAAACAGGGGGAACATGACAGAAGCGACTAGTCTATTCCCCACTGTGAATAGTAACCATGCTGTTGTAGTTGTTGCTTTAATTGCTAGAATACTGCTCTTTATGTATTTATAACTAGGCTAGTGTGCTCCAATACAGGTGCTCAAAAGGCCATGGACTGGCAAGATTTGTTACAGAATAAACCTGCCTGAACCAATAAAGGACTATAAACACACAGGAATATACTTTAAAACTGGTTTGTCTCCAGCTCTTGAACAACCCTAGCCTTGTTATAGAAACATAAACAGCAGTATTATTACAAAAGCATGGTTCCTATTCACCATGCTTCTGTTTTACCTCTTGTGCCTGCAGCTCTTAAATTCGATCTCTTATTTAAACCCATTACTGGTGCTGGTTGGTGAAGCTCCACATCTTCCTACTGGGTGCGATCATACTCTCAGGTATTCTTGCCCTCTGTGACATAAGCGGTGCACATTCACAGTGACATTACTGTGCATAGGTAGCATGCATAATACAGAGCAGGAGAGCTTTACATTCCTGAATTACTCTATTATTCACAAAAGTCTCTCTTATGTACGTTCTGCAACTTTTAAAAAGGTCCATAAAAGCTGCAAACATATAAACCCCTCAACTGAAGTACAAGAACATTCACATCTGCACAGGGTGCAAAAAACGTTTCGAGCTGGGGTGGACAGGGGTGAATGTAAACGCCCCTTTCTGCCCCAGCTTGATAAATCAAGCCCATAGTATGAAGATGAAGCGCTTCACCAACCTGTAGAGATAAATTAAGTGAATTGCTCTAAAGAGAACTACAGGCATAGGAGAATAGCTAGGGAATATTAAAAAAAATTAAAGTTATGTCCAGCAATTGAATGTCCCTTTAAAAGGATATAAAACAGCCTTTCATTGTTGTAATAAAGTCCCAAAACAGTGGCTTATACTTAATAGAAACCATTGCAATTTGTATTCATAATTTTAAAAGTGTTTTACCTTTTATTTCTTTGTTTTTAACTAAATTTGTACAGGGCCCACAAGGGGCTACAATCTTTACAGAAAGGCAAAGGAGTCATTTTCCCTTTGAAGTTCTTGCTAGGATTTTTGTTGTTTGTGGTTTTTACCCACCAGGCCCTCTCTCTCTGTTTTTTTTTTTAGTTTGACTTTGATTTAGTATTTTTGTTTAAAGGAGCACTGTTTTGTATCCATTTAAAGTTTATCTTATAGCACTTCCTAGACACTCACTTTACAATAATGTGTGTTTGGGTTAGAACATAAGACCCACCTGCAATTCTTCAGTTTATTTTCATGTTCACATTTTCTATACCTTCATTTTAAATACAAAATTAAAAAAAATATATATATTTAAAACATCTTTTAAAATGCATGAAAGAATTTGTGTTCCTCGTCCCTTTAACTTCTCCCAATATTAACAGTAATTAGTCATAAATTATGGCAAATTATAATACAAATAATTGTGGCTTTTGAAGGCAGCAGCATCTTCACCCTCTCTCCCTTCATCCTTCCATGCAACAGGCTTTGTATGGATAAATTCAGCTCTCTCAGGAAGAAAGGACAGGATCTCTGCAATACCCTGTAGGATGCCTCTTGTTAAACACAAGAGAGATGCAACTAGAAAATTACTTTGCAGGTTTGGGCTTGTTGTAGATAAGGAAGTCAGAGATATCATGCCATATGTTACTGTCATCATAGAGATATGTCATGGATGACTGCAGAGATGGCTGCAGTGTCTGTCTGTGATACTCAAACAGCCAGAGCACAAAGCCCCAAACCAGTGCAGAGAAAATAGGAAACACATCATATCTGGGCTCCGGAATATAACCTTTTTCCACCGCCAGCCGTGAGAGACCAAAGAGTACACGCGACAGCAAGTACATGTTGATCTGCAAGGAAAGAATAGTGACAAAGTGATTAATGAGACCACCTCCCATGAATCACATACAAAGTAAAATGTTCAGAAAACTATTTTGGATCGGGTTACATTCTTTACACAGGCTACCTGGTGAAACCTACATTTATTTCCTTTAAAGTACTCTTGCTCATCTCCCTCTTATCAGCTTGTTTGTCTCCTTCTTTCAAAATAACAGCAAAGATGCACAGAAATCTTGTTCACCATAATATAGCAGCTAATCCATAAGTTAAATGATTTGCTCTAGCAAGTCTCAGTTTGCTTACTCTTGAACTGAAACACAATTTTAAAATTCCTGTCTTTCAGCACTTAGTAAAAGGACAAACACTTGTATAACTTATTTATAGACTAGTCTGACAGGACATGTAAATGTATCCTCATAATTTGCCAATTAAAACAAATTTGTATTGTTTTTTCCTGTGATAAAATAAATAGAATAAAATAAAGTAGTAAAATACAATTTATAAATCTAAAACAAGGTTGCTTAGTCTAACTGAAAAGGACAGAAAAAAGTAGAAAAAAAAAAAAAAAAAAAAAGGCCTAAAGTGTTTGTTTTCAGCAAGCAATAGTGCAATAAGTGTGTTTAGCTAAATTCAGCTCCAAAGCAGCAATGCACTACTGGGACCTAACTGAAAACACATGGTTAATTACAAAAGGCATCTGTGTACCCACCAGCTAGCTCATGGTAGTCAATTGTTGCTCCTGAGCCTACCTAGGTATGCGTTTCAACAAAGGATACCATAAAAACAAAGTAAGGAGGGATAATAGTCGAGAAAGTCCAGTGGCGGTGTGCTTTACACCACTACAGCTGATGCCTGGCATTGCGCAAGTGAGGCTTGTGTAAAGTGGCTTGACCATGGAAACCTATTTCATAAAGCGCCCGACAGTTATTGTGCTGATGTTGCTTCCTGAGCCAGTTTGATACTCTGTAGTGAGTGACACAACAGATAATAGGCCCCGCTTTGTGAGATTGCGTGGTCTACCACTCCATGGTAGAGCTGTTGTTGCTCCTAGACCCTTCCACTTCATAACAGCAGGACCAACAGTTGACAAGGGCAAATCTGGTAGCCAGAAATTTAACGGACTTGTAGCGAAGGTGGAATCCTATGACTATGCCACAAGTAACCAAGCTCTTCAGTACTACCCATTGTAATGCCAATGTTTGTCTATGGAGATTTCATGTCTATCTGCATTTGTTAGCAATGGGTGTGGCTGTAACTTTTCCATCTATTTTTGGAATACATTCATATCCAGGCTCTGGAAGTAAAACAATGTCATGGTGAACAGTAACCATGTGGCTATACTTCTGCTAGCAGTTTAATTGTCCTTGGAAGTGCCAATCCCACTAGTACTTTTCCAAATGAACCAAATTAAGAATTATGTATGGTAACCATGTCAAGGTGAATGATCATCATCATTAATAAAAAAAAGCAGAAAATGATTACAAAAAAGGAACACAAAGACTTTTCAATAAGGTATAGAACTGCTTGAAATCAGACCTCATATCATGAAGAAAAGCAACAGCAATAATTACAAAAGATGCTGTGACTTCCGCCACCCCCCCATTTCCAAATACAAAAATAAACAATTAAGGAGTATAGGTATATATAAAAGCCATCTGTACAAAGCCTGTAGAGCAGGAATGGTTACAGAGATAACCAATAAATCCGTGCCACATTGTGTTTGTTTGTGGCTGGCTATTGAGTGAATAAAAGGGACAGTAAAATAAAAATAAAAATTGTATCGGAATCACTACATTTTAGAAACAACTTTTTAAATTTACCTCTAATAAGCAAATATGAGAATAGAAGTACATAGGACAGCTATTTAAAAACTACATGATCAATCTGAATCGAGAAAAAAACATGGAGTTTCATGTCCTTTAAAAAAAAATACACAAAAAAATAAAATTACATCTAATAAAAGGAATTTGTCACAGATGTCTGAAGTCCGGTGAGTGCTTTATATAGAGCACTTATATTCTACAAAGGTAATTTTTGCTCTCTCTCCCTACAGGTGTTCCCTGTATTTCTGTATTTGCAGAAGAGACAAACACAATACAATATAGAATTGCAGAACATAAGAATTTTGTTTGACACTTTGTGCTCTGTATTTTAATTTACTTTAGAATTTGTCTTTTAAGTCTTATCACATGTAAACTTTGTACTTTCTACGTTATGGTAATGCATTTAGATTTTGCATACAGCAGTGTATTTAAGATCGTGATTTTACAAATTCCGATTGCACTTTGTATTTTTCTGTGAAACTAACAAAATTATGATGATGCTTTGCATATTTTTGAGTATATTTAAACTGCATTGCACTTTGAAACTACTGGGCTTATTTCACAAAGGCAAAAACACAAAGAAAAAATTCACTGGTCTAAAAAGGAGATTCTATAGTTCTGCCAGTCTTCATATTTTCTAAGCATTTTACAACCACATTTCTCACTGATTATTATAATTGACCCCTAACAAGAAGTTACCTGGCTGTTTATGTGGTTATTTTCTCCAAACACCAGCCAGCCTCCCACGCAGGCAGCCAGGAAGGAGTGAATTTGCCACTTGCTGCCGTGCAACTTTTCTTGAGCAGCCAGGAGCCCTTTATAGGTGAACACAAAGAAGGCCAGATTGCGGGAATGTGTGTATGTTGCCAGCAGGATGGCTTTCAACTTCTCTTTTAAACTACAAAAAGACAACAACATTTCAGATTATATACAGTAACCATAAAAGTTAAACATTTGATTTTGTTTAAAACGCAAACATATTCCTTACTTTAAATGCAGTACAATTTTTAATCTGTGCAGGAGAAACATTCATTCACAAGACCCTCTCAACCTTCATCTTACAAAACAGGTTACACTGTAACAGCCACACAGACAATTTATGTTTAAATATTTTTTACTATCAAATTTCTTGTTCATTGACAGTACAAAAGATTATCAATCAATTTTCCAAAGATACAGATATTAGAATATTAGAGGATAACAACTTTAACATAATCAAATAGAATTCCCCCATTTCTTCCTGTAACTCTTAGTACCCTTCAAATTTCCAAGGAAAACATGTTCGAATGTCACACAGACAATTTAAAGGGAAAGTCTTCTTGAAAATTGTTCCTGTCTAAGATAATCATCCCTTTATTACCTATTCTCCAGTTTTGCATAACCTACACTGTTATATTAATATACTTTTTACCTCTATGATTACCTGTATCTAAGCCCCTGCAGGCGTCCCCTTATCTGAGTGCTTTTTAGAATCTTGCATTTTAGCCAATCAGTGCTGGTTCTTTTATAATTGTCACTCTCCATGGGAGTGAGCATGATGTTATCTATATGTACATATAAATTAGCATTGTCTAGCTGTTGTGCAAGATTTAAAAAAAAAAAAAAAAAAAAAAACACAAATAAAGGATGGCCAGATGGGGCCTAGAAACAGGCAAACTTAGATGTTATAAAGTATATTTATTAAACAAGGTTGGTTACGCAAAGTTGGAGAATGGAAAGTAAATGCGTTATCTATCTTTTTAAACAATAGAAAGAAAAACCCATAGACTGGACCTTTTAAAAGACCATTTTGGTTCTCCCAAACCATTCTGGGGTTCCAAGTCAGTCAAAAAAAAAGTAAAAATAAAGTGCCAAAAGTGCCAGTTACTTAAAGTGAAAGTCAACCATAGTGTTTTTGAAACGCTAGGGTTGATTGTTGAAACAAATAAAGGGCACTTTCATTCATGAAGTATAAGATATTTCATGCAGAAAGTGCCTTTATTTGTTTCAACCGTTCACCGTTCTTAGCCGCTACGGCAGCCCACGGCCCAAAAACTTTTTGCTAAGAGGTGACATTTTCACCTCTTAGCCAATAGCCATGGGGTAAACCCGGCTCCCATGGGCGCCAAACCGGATTTACCGCACGGCTATTTGCCAAGAGGTGAAAATGTCACCGTGTGATGCCGTAGCGGCTAAGAACGGCGAATGGTTAAAGTATCTTATACTTCTTGAGTGAAAGTGCCCTTTATTTGTTTCAACAGTCAACCCTATAGTTTCAAAAACACTATGGTTGACTTTCACTTTAAAGGGACATAAACCCCAATTTTTTCTTTCATGATTCAGATAGAACATATAATTTGAAACAACTTTACAATGTATTTCTATTACCAAATTTTCTTTGTTTTCTTGTTATCCTTTGTTGAAAATCAGAAAAGTAAGTTCAGGAGTGTGCATGTGTCTGCAGTACTATATGGCAGCAGTTTTGCAACATTGTTATTATACATTAGCAAGAGCACTAGATGGAAACATTATTTCCTGTCATGTAGTGCTCCAGATGTGCATGCTACCCTATCTAGATAACTTCAACAAAGAAAGAACAAAAGAACAAGGCAATTTGACACTAGTAATAAATTGGAAACTTTTTACAAAAAAAATGTATTTTCTATCTCAATTCTGAAAGAAACAATTTTGGATTTTTAAAAAGGGACAGTATACACTCATTTTCATATAACTGCATGTAATAGACACTACTATAAAGAATAAGATGCACAGATACTGATATAAAAATCCAGTATAAAACTGTTTAAAAACTTACTTAGAAGCTGTCAGTTTGGCTCTGTTGAAAAGGTAGCTGGAACACCCACTACAAGTGGTTGTATAGCAAAAACAGCAGACACCCCCCCCCTTCCTTTGCATATGAAAAGACTCTTTACACAAACAGGAGCAAGCTGGAGTAGGTATACGCGAGTATAATTCTAAAGCTTTGTGGCTTGGTTAGGAGTCTGAAAATCAGCACAATGTTATTTAAAAATAAGCAAAACTATACATTTAATAAAAAAAAAAAAAAAAGCTGTATATGCTATATAAATTGATCATCTACAAAACGTTTATGCAAAGAAAAATCTAGTGTATTATGTCCCTTTAAAGGGATAGAATAGTCAAAATTTAAATGAGCATAAGTGCAATTCAATATTGAAAAGAACTATTTTTGTCATATACTTCTATTAGTAAAAATGTTTTTAGTAAAATTACAGTTTTTTTGCTGCATACACATATATGCTGAGTACCCCGTACACCAGCATACAAACACCACATGTTTTCAGTGAGTCAGCAGTGGATTGTATGACACAATTTAAGTCTTCGATTGTGCAATATACACCACTGCCAGTTCTCTGAGCAGTCATGGTGTTTCATACCTGAGAATGTGCTAAGCCACTGAAACAATTACTTTCACTAGAAGCATTTTTTGCTAATGGAAGTATAATGCAAAAACAGAATATTAATGAAAGATAGGGGCGTCCTATAAAACCAAAAAAATATAGCAGTGAGTAATAATATCAAATTATAAAAATGTCCTATAAATCAATTGATAAACTGAATACAGTGCATAATAGGTGCTTAAAGAGATAGTCAATGCCAGAATTTTTGTTGTTTAAAAAGAAAGATAATCCCTTTATTACCCATTCCCCAGTTTTGCATAATCAACGCTGTAATAATAATACACTTTTTACCTCTGTGATTACCTTGTATCTAAGCCTCTGCAAACTGTCCCTTTATTTCAGTTCTTTTGACAGACTTGCATTTTAGCCAATCAGTGTTGACTCCTTGGTAACTTTACGTGCGTGAGCTGAATGTTATCTATATGACATACATGAACAAACGTCCTCTATTGGTGAAAAACTGTCAAAATGCATTCAGATTAGAGACGGCCTCTTCAAGGTCTAAGAAATTAGCATATGAGTCTACCTAGGTTTAGCTTTCAACTAAGAATACCAAGAGAACAAATTAAAATTGGTGATAAAAGTAAATTGGAAAGTTGTTTAAAATTCGATGCCCTATTTGAATCATGAAAGTGTATTTTGGACTTGACAGTCCCTTTAAAAGTCCATAATAGATTAAGGCCTAGATTAAGGGGGTATGGTCCAACTCCCAGGATCAGCTATCTGTAGGTTAAAAACATAGACAGGGGCACCATGTGGCCTAGTATTGTTAAGAAACTAACATTTAATAAAAGAATAAAAACAAGAAATGCGTTTCTCAGCTCCAATGGTTGTTCATTTAATAAATGTACATTAATATTACACTTGCTATAAAATCCTTTAGTTTGACAAAGCCCAACCTTCAATTGGAGAGAGATTATATGAAGACGGTTGCTGACATTGTTGGTGCACTGCGGGAGGACAGTCTGCAGGATAACAGATTCCAGTCTGCGTTATTTGCATCATTTCACTCTGGTGCAACACCAAATGTTAGATGTGTAAATAGATATATACACTATCATTTGGCAATACTAGGCCATGTGGTGGCTCATCTTCCTTACACGTCGCTTTTCATCTGCTGCACCTCTCTGCCAATCCCTTTACTGGCTTTCTCTTGCCTCCAGGATTAAACACGAAATTCTGACTCTGACATACAAAGCCCTCAACTGCACTGCTCCCCTCTATATCTCTGAACCTGTCTCCAGATAGATACTCTCCCTCCCGTCCCCTTCGCTCTACTCATGACCTCCTACTCTACTCCTCTCTTGTTACCTCCTCACTCTCCCGTTTACAGGACTTCTCCAGACTGGCTCCCATCTTGTGGAACCCTCTGCCTCGCTCCACAAGACTCTCCCCTAGTTTTGATAGCTTCAAGCACTCCCTAAAGACTCTTCTGTTCAGGGATGCATACAACCTACACTAACCTTTCCTTATACTATCCGCCATGAACCTTCTTAGAATGTAAGCCTAAGAGACCAACTGCTTGCAGATCACCTTCACAATAGCTGACAACAACAGTGCGACTTTAGGCAGGGTCCTCTACCCATTTGATCCCAATAATTGCTACCTTGTATACCGCCTATGGTTATAAAGCTGTGGAATCTGTTGCCGCTCTACAAATAAATAATAATAATTAGGGATGCACCGAAATTTCGGCCGCAGAAACGTTTCGGACGAAAATAGCATTTTTAGCCATTTCGTTTTTCGTTTTTTTTGCCTGTTATTTTCTGTAAAATTATTGTGTAGCATATTTTATTTTCTGAATTGAAAACCTGCAAGCCAAAAAAATAAAATAACCACACTTTTATTGAAAGCAACACACTAAAATTGAACAAAAATATGCTACAAGAACAAAAAAAATAATGCCATTTTCAGCCAAAATGTTTCTGCGAACAAATTTTGGTGCATCCCTACTTAAAACAATATTAAATATCAATATACTGCATTATTCTGTATTTAGTTCTGTGTAAAAGAATCAGATTTAACAGTATTTTTTTTTTTACCAATGATCCAAATAAAGTATAGTCCTAGAAAACTATTATATGAAAAACAGTAAGTCAAGAAATGAACTCAGACAGCAGCTCAAGGCTAGCATCAAATTTGAAACGTGCTACATAATAATTTTACCGAAAATAACAGGCAAAAAAAACTGAAAACCGAAATAGCCAAAAATGCCATTTTCGGCCGAAACGTTTCTGCGGCCGAAATTTCGATGCATCCCTAATGAAAACCAAAAAATGTCTTGAGATTCAGATAAATGCATACCACTTCAAAACAATTTACTTCTAATATCTAATTTGCTTAATTTTCTTGGTATCCTTGTGTTGAAATTAATTAAATTATTGTGTGGTGAACTCTCTCATCAGTTTAATTGCTTAATCATATTTGATCAACTTTTCAGGTGTACTTTATTGGAAGGAGAAAAATAATGGATTACTTTAGTTTAAAGGGATACTAAATCAATTTTTTTTTCTTTCATGCAATTTTAAGCAACTTTCTAATTTACTCCTATTATCAATTCTTCAATCTCTTCCAAACTTTATTTGAAAAGCAAAGCTTAGGAGCCGGCCCATTTTTGGTTCAGCACCTGGGTAGTGCTTGCCGATATGTGGCTAAATGCAGCCACCAATAAGCAAGTGCTATCCACGGTTCTGAAACTAAAATGGGCTGGCTCCTAAGCTTTACATTCCTGCTTTTAAAATAAAAATGGCAAGAGAACATAGAAAATTAATAGGAGTAAATTAGAAAGTTGCTTAAAATTGCATGCTCTGAGTCATGAAAGAAAAAAAGGTTTTGTTTAATAATAACAATTTAGTTGTATTTAGCTAAAAAATAATTATTACCTTAATAACAATATAAATTATTTTAACTAAACTACACTCCAAAAACAAACAAAAAAAAAAAACTTCTATTCATTGAGCTATTTTAAACTTTGTATGGGATTGATTCTGTGTACATAGAATTACAGGGAAACAATGGCATTACTGGAAGAGTAAAGTCAAAATTAAAATGTCATAATACAGATAGAACATTACATTTTAAAACAACTTTCCAATGTACTTATATTATATAATGGGCTTTGATCTATTGGTATCCATTGTTGAAAAACATACCTAGGTAGGCTCAGAAGCAAAGTACTACTGTATGCTAGCTGATTGTCAATAGCTCACCCAATTTGCTCAGCTAGCTCCCAGTAGAGCATTGCTCTCCTTCAACAAAGAATACCAAGAAAATCAAGCAAATTTGATAAAATAAGCAAATCTGAAAATTGTATGCTCTATCTGAATAATTAAAATGTGGGGGTTATGTTTCTTTAAGGTCTATTTCTCATCTCTGTATAGTATTTGATAACATTTTTGCTGTGAAAAATGGGCATGTTAATTCTACAGACACAAATTCAGTTTTAAATTGATGGTAAATGTTGTGTATACATTAAAAGAGAGATGCACTCAACCTGGGAACGAACAATAGCATAATAGCTTGTTCTATGGCTAGTTACCACCCAAGAAGCAGTCTCAGGAGTGCTGTTCTCTCTCTTCTGATATAAATGTTGCGTAAACCTTATTGAATATTTCTATTGTTTCTATAATAACTAGCATATTCACATATTTTTTATAGCGTTTTATTATCATTATATTCATAAATGTAGTACCTCTCAATCATGTGTGTCTATCTAGACCGCCCAAACCGTTTCCCCAAGCATAGAGTAAGTGACAGAGGGTTGTACCTCTAACATCACAATGAGGGCGGATGTTATCCCACATAAATAATGGTTCTGCCTGCTATAGCTGCGCAATCCAGTATCACCTTACTGTGCGCATGCTCAAGATTTCACACAGGCGTATGTAAACAGTGAATCACGAGATTCACTGTTTACATCGTCTGGTGAACTAGAAGCGATTTCAAAACCCCTACGATTATAATGAGCATTTAATTATGTATGTCAAAATGGTAAAGGAATACTAAGTAGTTGAATAACATTCACTTAGACCGGCAACATTTTATTTTATTAATATAAATATTTTTAACTTTGACTTTATCACATTGAGTCGATTTAGCGTTAGACAGTAATATACAACTAGACTTATATAACTAATATATAAATAATATATAACTAGGCCCTCTAATTTAGCGTTAGACATTAATATATAACTAGACTTATATAACTATATATAACTAATATATAATTAATATATAACTAGACCCTCTAACAGATGAGACGAAGCTGCTGGCGGCTATCCGTGTAAACACTGAATCATAATAAAAACTATGATTCAGTGTTTGTTGCGAGTAAGAAACTCCCCTTAGAAGTAATGCGAATGGAGACGATGGGTGTTTGAGAACGATGAGGGCAACACAGACTTTAGCGTATTCGCATTGAGGAAGAAAACTAAGGCTATCGTAAAAAGCCTATCAACTGACACGGATCGCAATAGGGCTAAAGCGATGCAGTCATAAGAAAAAAAATAGAGTTCGGAGCGGGGACGGCCGATAAATGGCAGGAAATAGTATATTTGCTGGCATATATTTATAAATAGAAGGAATGTTAAAAAAACCTGGTAATAATGATTCTAAAGCAGTTACTTTCAGATGGCACTTAGTGATATTACTGTGTTTACCATCACTTTAAGAACTACAAAACCAGATATGTGAGATAATATCTTCTAGGTAGAAAAATGGCCAAAATAACCATACGTAAACAACAAACAAACAAACAAACATTACAGGCATAAATATATTGCATCATGCTATAAAATGAAAAATAAAAAAAATATTTCAGGATGAATAACCATTGGATTGCAATGCATCTAAAATAGAACATTATCTTTAGATAGATTTGTTTTCCTCAAAAAGCATATAATTAAAGAAAAAAAAAATCCTACTTAAAATCAGAAAAATCTGATTGCTCCCCCCCCAAAAAAACATAATTTATGCTTACCTGATAAATTTATTTCTCTTGTAGTGTATTCAGTCCACGGATCATCCATTACTTATGGGATATATTCCCTTACCAACAGGAAGTTGCAAGAGGATCACCCAAGCAGAGCTGCTATATAGCTCCTCCCCTCACATGTCAAATCCAGTCATTCGACCGAAACAAGACAAGAAAGGAGAAACCATAGGGTGCAGTGGTGACTGGAGTTTTAATTAAAATTTAGATCTGCCTTAAAAGACAGGGCGGGCCGTGGACTGAATACACTACAAGAGAAATACATTTATCAGGTAAGCATAAATTATGTTTTCTCTTGTTAAGTGTATTCAGTCCATGGATCATCCATTACTTATGGGATACCAATACCAAAGCCAAAGTACACGGATGATGGGAGGGACAAGGCAGGAACTTAAACGGAAGGAACCACTGCCTGTAGAACCTGTCTCCCAAAAACAGCCTCCGAAGAAGCAAAAGTGTCAAATTTGTAAAATTTTGAAAAAGTCTGAAGCGAAGACCAAGTTGCAGCCTTGCAAATCTGTTCAACAGAGGCCTCATTCTTAAAGGCCCAGGTGGAAGCCACAGCTCTAGTGGAATGAGCTGTAATTCTTTCAGGGGGCTGCTGTCCAGCAGTCTCATAGGCTAAACGTATTATGCTACGAAGCCAAAAAGAGAGAGGTTGCCGAAGCTTTTTGACCTCTCCTCTGACCAGAATACACGACAAACAGAGAAGAAGTTTGACGAAAATCTTTAGTTGCCTGTAAATAGAACTTCAGGGCACGGACTACGTCCAGATTATGCAAAAGTCGTTCCTTCTTTGAAGAAGGATTAGGACATAATGATGGAACAACAATCTCCTGATTGATATTTCTGTTAGAAACTACCTTAGGTAAAAACCCAGGTTTAGTACGCAGAACTACCTTGTCTGAATGGAAAATCAGATAAGGAGAATCACAATGTAAGGCCGATAACTCAGAGACTCTTCGAGCCAAGGAAATAGCCATCAAAAACAGAACTTTCCAAGATAAAAGCTTAATATCAATGGAATGAAGGGGTTCAAACGGAACCCCTTGAAGAACTTTAAGAACCAAGTTTAAGCTCCACGGAGGAGCAACAGTCTTAAACACAGGCTTAATCCTAGCCAAAGCCTGACAAAAAGCCTGGACGTCTGGAACTTCTGCCAGAAGTTTGTGTAAGAGAATAGACAGAGCAGAAATCTGTCCCTTTAACAAACTAGCAGATAAGCCCTTTTCTAAACCCTCTTGTAGAAAGGACAATATCCTAGGAATCCTAACCCTACTCCATGAGTAACCCTTGGATTCACACCAATATAAATATTTACGCCATATCTTATGGTAAATTTTTCTGGTAACAGGCTTCCGTGCCTGTATTAAAGGTATCAATAACTGACTCCGAGAATCCACGCTTTGATAGGATCAAGCGTTCAATCTCCATGCAGTCAGCCTCAGAGAAACTAGATTTGGATGTTTGAAAGGACCTTGTATTAGAAGGTCCTGCCTCAGAGGTAGAGACCATGGTGGACAGGACGACATGTCCACTAGGTCTGCATACCAGGTCCTGCGTGGCCACGCAGGCGCTATCAGAATCACTGATGCTCTCTCCTGTTTGATCTTGGCAATCAGTCGAGGTAACATCGGGAATGGTGGAAACACATAAGCCATGTTGAAGACCCAAGGGGCTGTCAGAGCATCTATCAGCGCCGCTCCCGGGTCCCTGGACCTGGATCCGTAACAAGGAAACTTGGCGTTCTGGCGAGACGCCATGAGATCCAGATCTGGTTTGCCCCAACGATGAATCAGTTGAGCGAAGACCTCCGGATGAAGTTCCCACTCCCCCGGATGAAAAGTCTGGCGACTCAGAAAATCCGCCTCCCAGTTCTCCACGCCTGTGATGTAGATCGCTGACAGGTGGCAAGAGTGAGACTCTGCCAAGCGAATTATCTTTGAGACTTCCAACATCGCTAGGGAACTCCTGGTTCCCCCTTGATGGTTGATGTAAGCCACAGTCGTGATGTTGTCCGACTGAAATCTGATGAACCCCAGTGTTGCTAACTGAGGCCAAGCTAGAAGAGCATTGAATATTGCTCTCAACTCCAGAATATTTATTGGGAGGAGTTTCTCCTCCTGAGTCCATAATCCCTGAGCCTTCAGGGAGTTCCAGACTGCGCCCAAACCTAGAAGGCTGGCATCTGTTGTTACAATTGTCCAATCTGGCCTGCGAAAGGTCATCCCCTTGGACAGGTGGACCAGAGAAAGCCACCAGAGAAGAGAATCTCTGGTCTCTTGATCCAGATTTAGTAGAGGGGACAAATCTGAGTAATCCCCATTCCACTGACTTATCATGCATAATTGCAGAGGTCTGAGATGCAGGCGCGCAAATGGTACAATGTCCATTGCCGCCACCATTAAGCCGATTACTTCCATGCACTGAGCTACTGACGGGCGTGGAATGGAATGAAGGACACGGCAAGCATTTAAAAGTTTTGATAACCTGGCCTCAGTTAGGAAAATTTTCATTTCTACAGAATCTATCAGAGTCCCTAGGAAGGAGACTCTTGTGAGTGGTGATAGAGAACTCTTTTCCACGTTCACCTTCCACCCATGCGACCTCAGAAATGCCAGAACTATCTCTGTATGAGACTTGGCAATTTGAAAACTTGACGCTTGTATCAGAATGTCGTCTAGGTACGGAGCCACCGCTATGCCTCGCGGTCTTAGTACCGCTAGGAGTGAGCCCAGAACCTTTGTAAAAATTCTTGGGGCCGTAGCTAACCCGAAGGGAAGAGCTACAAACTGGTAATGCCTGTTTAGAAAGGCAAATCTTAGGTACCGATAATGATCTTTGTGAATCGGTATATGAAGGTAGGCATCCTTTAAGTCCACTGTGGTCATGTATTGACCCTCTTGGATCATGATTCGAATAGTTTCCATTTTGAATGATGGAACTCTTAGGAATTTGTTTAAGATTTTTAGGTCCAAGATTGGTCTGAAGGTTCCCCCTTTCTTGGGAACCACAAACAGATTTGAGTAAAACCCTTGCCCTTGTTCCGTCCTCGGAACTGGGTGGATCACCCCCATTACTAAGAGGTCTTGTACACAGCGTAGAAATGCCTCTTTCTTTATTTGGTTTGCTGATAACCTTGAAAGATGAAATCTCCCTTGTGGAGGAGAAGCTTTGAAGTCCAGAGGATATCCCTGAGATATGATCTCCAACGCCCAGGGATCCTGGACATCTCTTGCCCAAGCCTGGGCGAAGAGAGATAGTCTGCCCCCCACTAGATCCGTTTCCGGATAGGGGGCCCTCTCTTCATGCTGTCTTAGGGGCAGAAGTAGGCTTTCTGGCCTGCTTGCCCTTGTTCCAGGTCTGGTTAGCTTTCCAGCCCTGTCTGTAACGAGCAACAGGTCCTTCCTGTTTTGGAGTGGAGGAAGTTGATGCTGCTCCTGCCTTGAAGTTACGAAAGGCACGGAAATTAGACTGTTTGGCCTTTGATTTGGCCCTGTCCTGAGGAAGAGTATGACCCTTACCTCCAGTAATGTCAGCAATAATTTCTTTCAAGCCGGGCCCGAATAAGGTCTGCCCTTTGAAAGGAATATTAAGCAATTTAGATTTAGAAGTCACGTCAGCTGACCAGGATTTAAGCCATAGCGCTCTGCGCGCCTGGATGGCGAATCCGGAGTTCTTAGCCGTTAGTTTGGTTAAATGTACAACGGCATCAGAAACAAATGCATTAGCTAGCTTAAGTGCTTTAAGCTTGGCCATAATCTCATCCAATGGAGCTGTGCGAATGGCCTCTTCCAGAGACTCAAACCAGAATGCCGCAGCAGCAGTGACAGGCGCAATGCATGCAAGGGGCTGTAAGATAAAACCTTGTTGAACAAACATTTTCTTAAGGTAACCTAATTTTTTATCCATTGGATCCGAAAAAGCACAACTATCCTCCACCGGGATAGTGGTACGTTTAGCTAAAGTAGAAACTGCTCCCTCCACCTTAGGGACCGTCTGCCATAAGTCTCGTGTGGTGGCGTCTATTGGAAAAAAAATTCTAAATATCGGAGGAGGGGAAAAGGGCACACCGGGTCTATCCCACTCCTTGCTAATAATTTCTGTAAGCCTTTTAGGTATAGAAAAAACGTCAGTACACACCGGTACCGCAAAGTATCTATCCAACCTACATATTTTCTCTGGAATTGCAACCGTGTTACAATCATTCAGAGCCGCCAATACCTCCCCTAGCAATACACGGAGGTTCTCAAGCTTAAATTTAAAATTAGAAATCTCTGAATCCGGTCTCCCTGGATCAGATCCGTCACCCACAGAATGAAGCTCTCCGTCCTCATGTTATGCAAATTGTGACGCAGTATCAGACATGGCTCTCACATCATCAGCGCGCTCTGTCCTTAACCCAGAGCTATCGCGCTTGCCTCTTAATTCAGGCAATTTAGATAATACCTCTGTCATAACAGCAGCCATGTCTTGCAAAGTGATTTGTATGGGCCTCTCTGATGTACTTGGCGCCACAATATCACGCGCCTCCTGAGCGGGAGGCGAAGGTACTGACACGTGAGGAGAGTTAGTCGGCATAACTTCCCCCTTGTTGTCTGGTGATAATTTCTTTACAGATATAAATTGACTTTTATTCAAAGTGACATCAATACATTTAGTACACATATTTCGGTGGGGCTCCACATTGGCCTTCAAACATAGTGAACAAACAGATTCATCTGTGTCAAACATGTTTAAACAGACTAGCAATGACACTAGCAAACTTGGAAAATCTTTTCAATAAGTTTACAAGCAATATAAAAAACGCTACTGCGCCTTTAAGAAGCACAAAAAATCGTCACAGTTGAAATAACAATGAACCAAATTTCACAGTAAATGTATTAAGTTAGCAAAGCATTGCACCCACTAGCAAATGGATGATTAACCCCTTAATACCCAAAAACGGATAATCAATTTAACAATTAACGTTTTATCACAGTCAAAACACACTGTCACAGGTCTGCTGTGACTGATTACCTCCCTCAAAATGAATTTTGAAGACCCCTGAGCTCTCTAGAGACGTCCTGGATCAAGGAGGAAGAAGCATGAAGACTTTAACTGATTTTTACTGTGCAAAAAAGCGCTAAAATAGGCCCCTCCCACTCCTATTACAACAGTGGGAAACCTCAGTTAACCATTTCTATGTAGAAATAAACGACAGCCATGTGGAAAATCATGCCCCAAAAGATTTATCACCAAAGTACCTCACAAAAAAACGAATAACATGCCAGTAAACGTTTTAAACATGCACTTTAAAAGTTAGGTAGTGTTATTAATAAGCCTGCTACCAGTCGCTTCTACTGCAGTTAAGGCTCATACATTACTTCAGTATTAACAGTATTTTCTTAGTCAAATTCCATTGCTTAGAAAATTACTTATTGTACATACATTCATCAGCCTGATACCAGTCGCTACTGCATTTAAGGCTGTACTTACATTATATCGGTATCAGCAGTATTTTCTTAGTCAATTCCATTCCTTAGAAAAATAATTTACTGCACATACCTTGTTTGCAGGATTCCCCACACGCTATTCCCTTTCTGAAAGTTACCCCACTCCTCAGAATGTGCGAGAACAGCCAGTGGATCTTAGTTACTTCTGCTAAGATCATAGAAAAAACGCAGGCAGATTCTTCTTCCAAATACTGCCTGAGCACAAACAGCACACTCCGGTGCCATTTAAAATAACAAACTTTTGATTGAAGAATAAACTAAGTATAAAAAACACCACAGACCTCTCACAACGACCTATCTAGTTGAGTTGCAAGAGAATGACTGGATATGACATGTGAGGGGAGGAGCTATATAGCAGCTCTGCTTGGGTGATCCTCTTGCAACTTCCTGTTGGTAAGGGAATATATCCCATAAGTAATGGATGATCCGTGGACTGAATACACTTAACAAGAGAAAAAATCATTGATTTGTGTCCAACCACCACTCTCTTATACAAGAGTTAAATTCCTTTTTTTGGTCTCAGTGCACAGTAGGGTGCTTAAATGAACAACCAGCAGGCTGTGCAGCATGCTCCTTATACAAAGTGTGCTACACAGCCTGGCAGCTTGTTAATTCCTGGAGCCAATACCATGATTGACATTATAGACTTCAGTTTCTGATGTGCTGCAAAAGCTTACCAAGCTAGAAACAAGGCTTACATTGTAAGTGTGCATTTGCCTTAATAAAGTGTGTTTAATAGTTTACTTCTATACTACACTTAGTTCTTCCATGGGTGGAAGTTCTCTTTTCTTGTGTCTTTATAGATCTATTACGTTTCCACATATGCCAGTGGGAGAAGTATTGATGAATGAGCAAATATTGCTTTGAGGTGATTGTATGTAGTGCTCCTTTGTGAACCGGAAAGGTTCTCAAAGTAGTTGTTTTAGGCTGTTGCTAAATAAAATAACACTTGAGCATAACAATCTCCATTCTCCAGTTTTGAAATGCTTGCAGCTATGTTTTGATCTGGACTGTCTACTACAGGGGGTTGACAAATCTGTTTAAATTTAGGAGTCAGAAAGAATAATTTAGGACATTAGAATTTGTATAAATATATGGAGAATAAACAAAAGAGCTCCTGGTTTTGTCGAGCCCTGATCTACTTCAAATATCTGGACATTGGTGTGCTGGTAAAAAGAGCAACCTCCAGTTGTTCAACAAAAAGACTTCAGATGAAAGCACTCAAAAAGGACCTGCCCTACTTAGCAGGCGATCAAGCTGGTAGACGTGTGCATTTGGAGGTTTTCAGATACCTAAGAATGCAGAAGGCAGTGGCCATTCATGCCGGTCAGCTATTTTCAGAGCCAAATTTATACTTTTGAAACAGCAATACACTAAAACCTGGATTTGCACAGATTTTTAGTGCATGGCTGTTTTACAAGTATATATTAGGCCCTGGAAAAAGTCGACTGGCACAGAGTGTCTCCTACAATCGGAGGTATCCACACATGTACAGGCTAGTACAGTCTCCTCCCAACTACTGCAGGTATGCAAACAATGTCTCTATTGTAAAACATAACTAACAAAAAGCTTGCTGAAAATATCTGTGTGTTATATAAAGTCCCATAAAAAGAATATTTTTTTAAGCTGCTAATAACCCTCCAAACCAAGGTAAGATACCGGATATAACACAAAGACTTGGTATTTTCCTATCAGTCCCACAAAGAGAAATGCCAATCAAAGTTTCACCAATTATGGCTTCTTGGTGACATCTTATCTGCGCTCTGATGGACTACAACCTAGTTACAAATATTTTACTCATTGGAGAGTGAACATTGATATGCTGAAATATTGAAAGTCTATTTATCAATATTTTGAACTGTTGATAGTCTAGTAACAAGAACCTAAGCGTAGTTTGTAAAACCACAGTAGTTTTGAACTCACTACATTCCAGAATAGTACGTTTTTTCTGCATTATTGAATTACATCTATCACATTGATTGTATTACTATAAAAAAGGGACAGTAAAGTCCAAATTAAATTCAGATAGGACATGTAATTTAAAACAACTTTTCAATGTACTTTGATCATCAAATTTGCTTTTTTCTCTTGGTATTTTTTGTTAAAGGCTAAACCTAGGTATGCTCATAAGGTTGATTTCTAAGATTTCAGCTATCCACCTCTTAGCTAACAACATGTACTGTTTGTTCATGCATGCAATATAGATACCATTGTGCTCACTCCTGTGGAGTTAATTGTCTGAAATGCAAGTCTGTCAAAAGATCTGAGATAAGGAGGGTGTCTGCAGAAGCTTTGATACAAGGTAATCATAAAGGTTAAAAAAAAGGGTATATCAATATAACAGTGTTAGCTGTGCAAAACTGGGGAATGGGTAATGAAGGGATTGACTGTCCCTTTAAGGTGATGGTAAATCCAAGCGTATAACAAATGCTAGGATTTAACATCATTAAAAATAAAACATTAGCTTCAGTCATCATTTACTAAAAATCAGTGTTAATCTTACCCTATCTGTGCGGCAAGTTTATTGTTAACTCAGCGCGACTGGACACCCAAGGCACAGCCCTCTTCTCCAATGAGGTGATGTTTCCAACAAATAGCCGTGCGTGGTGCCAACCGACAGTGTTCTGTATCCAAGCACGGCTATTGGCTTAGAGGTGGAAACGTCACCTCATTGGAGAAGAGCGATATACGCTTGGATTTATCATTACTTTAACTATGAAATACTTTTAGTCTGGCATCCCATATAAGACATTTTACAGATGAGCTATTATCATAAAATATTTTGAGGTGTTATTTAAATATATAAGGTAAACAATGAAACAAAGGATATGAGTGCTTTAAAATGTATAACGAAGAGAAGTGCTGCTACAGAAGGCGTCCGTCGGGTAAGTGGAAGGTAGTGGAGCGGACCCACTCAAAAAAGGGGTGTGTGGAGCCAGCCTAACAAGCGGAGGACAGCCGCAAAAGCCAGAGAAAGGAAGACAGGCGGCTATTGAGCTACAGAAAAAAAGGGTTTTATTCCAATAAAAAAAATATATAAATGGACAAGAGCAAGATAAGACACAACAAACCAAAGGAGGGAGACAGCAGTCTTACATGTTTCACGCACACTTGGGCTTAGTCATAGATGCTGAGAACAAGTAATATCAGCTGTAGTATTTAAAGGGACATCACGCCAATAGAAAAGCTCAGTCTGAAAACTGACATAATACACTTGTGTTACACAGACATAATGAAATTTTAAGGTGTGCTTCCTCAGTGAATACTACAGATCAGAATAAAAACATAGTTAGTATACTTGTGAAGTAAAGGCAAAATCTGGTAGTTAATTTAAATAGGAGTACCTATGTGACATGACATAAAAATGTAGATATATGTATTGGTATAAACATGCATGTCTAATGTCAGTAACTAATATTAAATAAGCAAGTAAATGATTATTTTAATCTTATAAAGATGAATACAACAACAGGGTTATACAATTCAATGTCAGATATGAAAAGAGACAGGCAACAACTATACATTTAAAGAGACAAGGTGCTATTCAAATCACCTAGTAACAACTATATATTTATAAAGAAACAAGGTGCTGTTCAAATCATTAAAGAGCCATTCAAGTCATTAAATGTCATAGTATGAAAAGATTCTTATTAATATGAGTTGATGAAAGCATAAATGGCGAATTGAAAAAAATGAGAGTTCAAAAACTGGATAAACAGTGTAAGATAAGCAAAAGGTCAAACTTCATGATGAAACAGTAATTCATAAAATATTAATAATATAAATGACATATTCAGATATTATCAGTATGAAACTCTGATATAAGATTTTCATAGGATAAGAGAAAACTATCATAGAGAAATGTAACAGAAAATATATGTTAAATTTTATACTAATATGAAAATATATGTATAACCGTCCACATATTAAAAATGCTATTTGTTCTAGTCCACAAAGTATCTCATGTCCCATTCTAAATTCATACCCAAGGGTGACCTAGTTTTCAACTTATAGATCCAGAACAATTCTTTTCTGTCAAGGACCTTACATATGTCACCCCCTCTATAAGGGGTTCTAGCTAGGTCTATGACCTTAATTTTCAACCTGGGTACATTTGTGAAGTGGAAGAGATTAAAATGTTTGGCTACCGCTGAATCTCTGTTGAAATTTTTAATATCTCTAAGATGCTCTCTCGCCCGATCTCTGAGAGTTCTAGTTGACTGACCCACATATTGGGCTCCACAAAGTTGGCAATCTAGTAGATATACTATATAATTTGTAAGACATGTTGCATAAAAATCAATCTCAAGACTTCCGGTGAGCGGCTCAGCAAGATGGCCACTGCTTCATACTGCTCTGTGAACAACAAGTGCTTTTAAGAGAACTGGGGCCAAATCTCAAGCCATCCAGACCTCCCTTGACAAGAATTGTGTCTGGGAAACTTATAGGATCAGGAAGCTCCAACTCCTGGCCACCGAGAAGGCATAAAAAGAAATTTAAGCCCATTAAGTTTTTGGGAGCGCTCGCCCTGTCGGCACACAAGATGGAGCGCACTATTTCCTCCCTCATTGATATTTTTCAGCCCTTGTTTGACTCCCTAGCACAGGCCATGGAAGAGCTTCTTTGGGAAGCGCGTATGCTGCGCACAGTTGATCGCTCACAAACTTCCCCTGAAGGCTTGGAAGTAACACGGCAGATAGCAACAGGCAAAATTAATACAGATCGGGCCTTGTTCACAGCGGCCATCTTAGACCCCAACATGGTATCCCCGGCGAGGGATAGTTGCTCTATCAAGGTCGTGGCACAAATGGGTGGCCGGGCTATCTGGGAAGCTGGAACAGGTGGCAGCCACAAAACGCAACACCCTGCTAATATCTCTGAAGATTCGGATCCTACATTTAGAGATTGGCCACACAGTTTGAGGAGGGATTCTGAGGACTATGCAAGCCTTGTCCCATACTCGCCTTGGTATTATACCCCAGCAGCATGCAGCTCCAGCACGTATGTAGATGTTTTGGGCTCCATGAGTTTTGCCTTTCCTCAGCTGTGTGATTCTGTGCTCAGCACCTTACCATGTCAGAGCGCTACAGACAGATGTCGCCTCAGATTTAGATTAAAAGAAGGGCTGGATCCACCGAAAGCTGGAGTGGGTTGATAAAGCGCAGCACCCTCAACTAACTTATGTGTAAATAACTTATGTCAAACGGGTGTGAGACTACATGGCAAGTTAACTTTCATAGGGATCCTGGGTTGAAGGATGTCTCCGTATTCTGCAGTTATCCTACTGTTGTCATCTCTCATAAGGAGCGGTGGGACCCAGGGAAGTTTATCGCAATGCTGAACCTAATTCACACCAAAGTACCCACTAACCTGTAGAATGCTTTGTATACAGGCCTTATTTTCAATTCATACCACTTTTTGTTGTGCTCAATATCCATCTGAACACTGCTCTGGGAACATAAGGGCGTTACAGCTCGTCACATAGGCTGCTCTCCCAGGCATACCAGCTTATTATTTACTTATCAGTGCCTGATAACAATTCCTAGTAGACACCAAGACAACAATTATCTTAAAGCTGGAAGCATCCTCTTACTAGCGACACTAAATTTGCCTTGGGACAATTCTGAATGTTTTCTCAATTCCATATTCAAAGGCAGGTGCCGCATCTCTCCTATAAAATAATGACATGGTTGGCGTACTTTAACTTGCTGCTTTATTAACAGTCACTCTCAGTATTAACAGCATGCTTGTCTAATGGAAGGGTTATGTATGCCTTGTTGTAAAGCTCTAGTGTTGCTTTGAAGTTAGGAAAGAGTTCCACGCACAGTATAAGTTATGCATTCAAGTTGCTGCACCACTTATCTTAACACAAAGTTACATGTACAAACACTGCATGTCTGCATGCAATAATACTGTATTTGCCTATACCTTACTGGTCAGCTTATGTGCTCTTTATGTACCGATCTAACTCCTGGATGCCTGGGCTATGAGTGATAGATCCATATGCTTTTACCCAAGCTTTTGAAATGGTTCTTTTATAGTCCTCCATTTGGAATTTGCTGTATATCTGCTACATGAATGCCCCTTAATTCTCACACTGACCCTGGTATTTGGTACACTACAGATCTCAGAAATAGAATCACATTTTACCACTCTTACATATCCGTGCTGGAAGGGTCGCTATAATCAATGTACCTTTTGATCAAGTTGGAAAGGGATTAGAATACATGCTTATCTTATGCTGCAAAGTCCCCACTTTGGCTTGAAAAACAGGTGCATATTAATTTTCACCATTCCATCTACTATAGTAATTGCACGGACCCAGGTAACTTTGCTAATTGTGAAGTGTATCATAATTAAGCCAATAATTGTTAGGCTCTTTTTCTCAACTGTAGTGTGTTACTATTTTGAGCATATACATCTTCTTTTTCTCTATTAGCCCTTTATAATACTATCTAGAACAATAGAAAGCGCTAAGGCTGTAGATGTCTGGAATCTGGAGATACCTTTCATTAACATTGATATATATTTCCTTACTTAGCAGATATGAATTTCTTGTGGGATCTTTGAGATTGGCAGCCTTGTCAAGTGTGCTGCATGCTACAGTATATTATGTTTTTTTATTTTCTATATTCCAACTCTTTGCTAAATGAGTGGATCGTTATTCTCTGAGGGCCTCTAGTGGCTACTTTGGTATTGCATCACACTTTCTTTAGCTCTGAGTTACGATCATCTAATAGCAATTTATTGTAAGATTCTGCTCAACCTGACACCTATATAGAAACAGGTATGCCTTAACATTCTCTATGTATCTGCTTGATTTTTCTTTTTCTACCCTGATTTGATTGTTTGTTTTCCTTTTATACCTGCATTGTTTACTCCACATTGTATATTGGTTTCAAGGGGGATGGTGTAAGACAGATAATACCTTGGTTACCCAGCACTTTAATGTAAACATTTTTTTTTTTAACTTTCATGTTTATTTAATCTATGCTGAGCACTTTTGCAATTCTTTCACTATAATTTATTTATTGGCTAAATGGCAATATTAGAGAATGCAATAGCCGTCTATTCGCATCAGTGTTTCATAAATTAGTCAGAATGACTTTGTTAACTTAACTAAAAGCAATTAGGTGTAGTTCCTCAGCTGTGTCATCATACTACTTAAATTTGTGACATTCCACCTCCTTACATACAAAACTGCAATATAGTCTATTACACATTCCATGGTTTGTTCTATTGTGCTGCTTTTGTTTGGTTTACACAGAACTAAAACCCCAACAATGTACATATACTAGAACATTCTCTAACCCATATAAATCTTTTGCAGACCTCAATACAAATATGAGTACTGTATGCTACTATATCTGATAAAATTGCTTTGTTGTATATCGTATTGCATTAGCAATTTTATATTATCTTACCCTCTTAATGCCTTCCCCCACTTCTGTAGAAGCATTCTGATTTAAGCCGCAGATTTACGTAAAATAGTATTTGGCTAATAAGATGGATCCTACCTTAATATGCTATCCCATACCTCTTGAAACTCTGTTACTAACGTAGATTGGGGCACTGTGCACTATGCTATTCGTACGGTGATTCTCAGCATTTTTGAGGAGGGAACTACTTATTTCTTGTTTGTGGGATTGAATTTGTTTGTTAGGTTTGGTTTGTGTGCTTATATTTTAGGTTAGATTAGTTTTTTTTTTGTTAGTTTACAAAAAAATAAAACCCCAACAGTGTGGTACAAGTGAGTACATAGGCTAGACTTCTCTAAACCATATAAGTCTTTCGCAGACCTCAATACAAATATGAACGCTGAATGCTAGTATATCTGATAAAATTGCGTTGTTGTATATCATATAGCCTTATCAATTTTATATTATCTTACTGCACCCTGCGTGGTGTGTCATTGATTTGTATCTTACCACTGTACCATTTGTTGGTTATAAATAAAAAATTAAAAAAAAAAAAATCAATCTCAAAGGAGTCGCCAGTTACTTTGCTGCAGAACCTTCTGGTAAAGTCCATAGTCTCACAAGTGAGACAATTGGAAAGATGTGCCCTGAAATTGCCTACACCCCTAAGCCAATTATCACTTGACTGAGTTTTAGATTTAACCAAACTAGGCGAGAGCTTAGAGGCTAATGTAGGTGGCTTCTTTGCAACAAATCTGCATTCTTTTATATATGGCTGTAAAATCTCATCACCCTTCAATATATGTAGATGTTTTCTGATAATTTCACATATTGAATTGTATTGGGGAGAGAACTGAGTTGAGAATACAACACTTCGTTCATCTAAATAGTTTTTTTTACTTCTATTTGTATTGGTGTTATCTTTGTTTGGTGGCATCCTATGGACTACTAAGCCACTAGTGTTAGTATTATCTACTTTTGGTGATTGACCCTTGTAATGTGGTTTCCAATCTTTTATTTCTTCAAATATTTGTAGTAACTCTTTACCATTGTACCCTCTGGCTTATAATCTGGTGATGAGATCCTTACCACCTTGGATATAATTATCCAAGTACTGGCATTACGTCTGAGCCTAATAAATTGGCTTCTTGGAATTGATTTGACTAAATGCGGAGGATGGCATGAGGTGGCATGAAGAATGGTATTGCCAGCCGTTTCTTTTCTATATGTAGTGGACATAATCTTGTGGGTTGTGATTTCACCATACAAGTGGAGATCTAAAAAATTGACATGATCATGATGTAACTCTCCTGTGAATTTTAGATTCACATCATTAGTGTTCAGGACTGTCAAAAAGTCATTAAAAGGGAAAGTCCTCTTTTACAATAAAAATGAGATCATCTATATACCTCATGTACAGAAGGATGCCGGACCTGAAGGGTTCCTTTATATCATAAATTTGTTGGAGCTCCCACTTACCCACAAATAGATTTGCATATGTGGGGGCAAATTTTGCCCCCATAGCTGTTCCTTGACATTGCAAATAATACACAGAATCGAAAACAAAATAATTGTAAGTAGGAACTCCACGATTTCAACAATGTATTGTTTGACCTCAACCTGGTAAGATGTGTTTTTCTCTAGGAAAAACTCCAAGGCCCGGCATCCATGTACATGAGGTATGGAAGATTACAAAGATGTGGCATCAACAGTAACCCACTTATATCCTGCCTGCCAAACAAAATTGTTCAAAATGTCTAGTAAATTACCCGAGTCCCTGGTATAACTGTAAAGATTAGTTACCAAAGGTTGTAGTATGCTGTCAATCCATTCAGACATAGGCTCCAAAAGGGAGCCTATGCCTGAAATGATTGGACGGCCAGGTGGAGACAAAAGACTTATGTGTTTTTGGAAGGTAGTGGAAAATGGGTATTATTGGATGTGTCGGTAGTAGACGTTTAGATTGATCTGCTGTAAAAATCCCCAAAGAGACAGCCTCCTCAAGAAGTTTAGAAAGTTGATTAGAAAAAATAAGTGTGGGATTAGACCCAAGTTTCCTATAAGTATTTCTATCAGAAAGCTGTCTGTTTGCCTCTATCATGTAATTTGACTTGTTGAGAACAACAACATTGCCCCCTTTATCAGAGTTACGTATGACAATGTTGTCGTTCCCTGCCAGATCCTTTATGGCCGATCTCTCCTGAGCAGTTAAATTCTGTCTAGTCTTAAAACTGGAAGAATAACAATTTTCCTCCAGTTTCAACACATCCTCCTCCACCCGCTTGTGAAAAGAATTCAAAAAGTTACCTCTGAAATGCCTAGGATAAAAACTAGATGTGTGTTTACTAGGGGTGGGGAGAACCTCATATTTAGTATCAGTGGTACTACTGTCAAAGTTATCCAAAGTTTCAATTAAGCCAATACAGGTAGCCCTCAGTTTACACTGGGGTTAGGTTCCAGAAGGAATGGTTGTAAATCGAAACCGTTGTAAATTGAAACCCAGTTTATAATGTAAGTCAATGGGAAGTGAGGAGTTAGGTTCCAGACCCCTCTCAAAATTGACCTAAGTAACACCTAATACATTATTTTGAAAGCTTTGAAATGAAGACTTTAAATGCTAAACAGCATTATTAACCTAATAATATAGATTGTATCATCATCAAACTAAGTTTAATGAACAAAAACATTTGCTAAACTGCACCTAATAAAATTATCACACAAACACAGACTGTATCATCATCAATCTAAGTTTAATGAACAAAAACAAAATAATCACACAACAGACTGTATCATCATCAAACTAAGTTTAATGAAGAAAAACGTTTTTTACTTGCATTTTTCTGCAGCTAAGGGAAGAGGCTGCTAGATCTTGCTCCTTTAAAAAACGGCTCCATTGCTCAGGTCTGGTTATACACCGATTTCAGCCTGCCAGTGTTTAATCACACAACAGACTGTATCATCATCAAACTAAGTTTAATGAACAAAAACGTTTTTTTACTTGCTTTTTTTCTGCAGACAGTTCTCTGCATTGAGTCTACAGCTAAGGGAAGTGGCTGCTAGATCTTGTTCCTTTGAAAGCTGATCCATTGATCATGTCTGGCTTGCTTTTCTTTGCATGTGTTTGCTGCAACACAAGCAGACAGCTCCACCTACTGGCTATTTTAATGTATGCATGTGCTAATGCTTTCAATAGCAGTCAATGCTTTTCAATAGCAAAAAAAAAGGGCGTTATTCTGAAACAGCGTAAATTGAACCGTCGTAAACCGAGGGCCACCTGTATCTGCAAAGGAAAACATTTTATTCCAATCTACATTTTCATTAGTGTTATGGGTCATAGCATTACAAACATCATAAGTAGCCCTGTATTATGAATCATGGAAAAATCTTTTAAGTGTCAACTTTCTCACGAATTTGTTTATATCAATGAGTGTCCTAAAAGCCGAAAATTTGCACGTGGGAGCAAATCCCAGACCCTTTTTCAAGACACCCTCATGTTCTGGCGTGAGTTGTACATCAGACAGATTAATGACATTAAAAGTTATTTCTTTTGCTTTAAAATGCATAACCTCACGCCATAACCTCATGAGCTTTGAGTGGTCAAATGAGAATATAATATATGCTTTTTTTGTCCCTCAGAACAAAAAGAACTGTTGGAAACCAATGACAACCCTGGCCACGTAGATGTGGTATGAACATGGTATGTGGTTTAAATATATGCAGTAGAATCAACACAAAACTATTACAAAAAAAAAGTCCTACCATTTTGTTCCCATAATGTATTTTACAACTAATTCTGCTCAGTTAATATGCTGCAATTTATTAAAGGTTTATAAAACCAAGAGGCTCACAGTCTAAAAGACAGCCAACTATTTGACAGTTACAGTGTAAGCACACATTGCTGATTTCTGGTTAACTATCCTACACAAATATACATACACTCAATCATCTACTGTCCTCACTATTATTTCAAACAATGCTTTTGATTTCATAAGCAACAACACTGATAATAACTTCACATTTATTATAGCATCAAAACTAAGATAATGATTATCACAGTTATTAATGACCTTTACATTTTGGTTTTCCAGGAAATATTTCCCAGTCATATAATGTATGTGATAAACAGAACACTATGTTATATTAAAAAGTACAAACAGTATATACAGATGCGTAACAAAAAAGTCTAGAACAATACAGCTGGTGATTAATGATAAAAAAAAAAAAAAAAAAAGTGTTTTTTCATACCATATGTTATATTTTCACCCCAAGGCAGAACATGCTGTGATCTGAGATGTCATTGCAGAAAAAACAAGACACATGCAGTAACTATTAGCACTTTCACTTTGCAGCACTGCTCCGTATTAAAGGGACACTCAACCTATTTTCTTTCTTTCGTGATTCAGATACAGCATGCAATTTTAAGCAATTTTCTAATTTACTCCTATTATCAATTTTTCTTTGTTCTCTTGCTATCTTTATTTGAAAAAGAAGGAATCTAAGCTTTTTTTTATTGGATTAGAACTCTGGACAGCACTTTTTTATTGGTGGATGAATTTATCCACTAATCAGCAAGAACAACCCAGGTTGTTCACCAAAAATGGCCGGCATCTAACCTTACAGTCTCTATACGTGTCTACTAGGCTCGTGCACATCGAGCATCTAACAACGGCGCATGCGCATCCTAACTTCACTCTCACCTTTGCGCATGCGTTTGCTATCCGATGCGGCTGTAACTATGCCTGCCAAATGATTTGGTTAATGCGCATGCGCTAAACGTGGACGCGCTCGCTTTGCTAGTATGAACTACAAAAAGTTAGGCATGCGCAGAATGAACCATCCCCTGATTACGTCAATTGACGGCCGCCTAACGGCCAAAGAATCAATTGGATGTTTAAACAACGTGACCATTGTTTAGAAAAAAAAATATATTACGGGTTGATTTTAGGATAGCAGAATCGATGCTAAATATGTCAAATATCTAAGGTAATATTGAAATATAGAAATATTCATGAATTAACATAATATTTATTTGGCTTGATATATTCATTGATTTATTGCAGCCCAGTTTAGTTTACCTTCACTTTAACACCACTCCCTACCCTTCCTTGGTCTACAAAGCTATGACTCCTTAAAGTGAATGACAATTTTCATGTGAAAGTGCCCAGTTTTTTTAAAAAAACTATTAAAAACATTCATGAAAATTGACATTGCACCGGATTTTAAAAATACTTAAATTTTTCTTCTGAAACGCTGGATCGCTGATGCCCCTGTCTGCTTCTTCCTGGTTAACTTACCCAGCAATGACGAAACTGGCTTCCTCCAATCACGGCGTTGCCTCAGGCAATGATTCCCCCGGGGAGGGGGGGCCGTGATTGGAGGATGCCGGAATCGTCATTGCTGACGTATGAAGAGGCTTGCGCTGGAGCGACTTCAAGAAGAAAAAGGTAAGTATTTAAAGAAAATCTAATCACAGAAAGTAAAAAAAAGTTTATATTACAAGAATGAATCCCGTTCATGAAGATATACAAAGTCATGTGCATGTTATATAAATTAAAGTACCTTCCACTTTTAAACAGAAACGTCATCACCAGTGCATGAGGTGCTCGGATTTTTGCTCCATATCTAGATAAAAAAATAAATAAATGATTTTTCAAGAATAAGAGGTCAACAGAAATAAAAATGTACTGCTACAAATAACTACTCCTTGCCCTAGAAGTCATCATATAACACAATTTTCTGAAACTTATAACTGCTCTATATATTAACCATACATCCCGACTTGCAAAAACTCATTTCAGGGAGGTGGCTTCACCCGCTACTGCGCAGCAACCCCCCCAGTTATATATTGGACACCTTGAAACCCTAAATAAGATAGAGACTTATCATTAAAGTAGCTTCCCACTAAAGTCACATAAAAAAAGTAGCTTTATTGCACAACCACATACAACAAACCTATTTTCCAGTGATCGTACGCTTGTTGAATGCTTAAATATTTTAGAATACGAAGATTCATTACGTGCAGTAAATAAGATAGTATTTGTGTTTTGTTTTATTAGAATAAGTGGGAGCTTTTTGGTTACTGATGCTTTGAGGGTTCTATAACGTCCCAGCAACTAAAGGCATTCCTTAAAGGGACATTAAACACTTTGAGATGGTAATATAAAATGATAAATTGTATATAATGAAACAACTCTGCAATATACTTTCATTATTTATTTTGTCCTCTTTGCCTGTAATTCCATTCTGAAATTGTGAGCATTTCAGTTCCTGTTAGAAATGGAAGTGCAGAACACTGTTAAATCCAGCACAACCATTGGCTGCACACTCTAGTGACTTATTTATACCTGACCCTAATTGGCCACAGTAGAGAAGGTAACACAAGTTACAACATGGCAGCTCCAAGTGTTTTATAGGCACTAAAACTTTACACTTATTTTGTCACTTTTTAAACAACTAATGAAACTTTAAAAAATACATCTACATGTTAGTCATGGACTAATCTTTTCTTTGAATGCATCATTCTATCTAGCATGTATTTAGTGTTTAATGTCCCTTTAAATAAATACTTTTCCAGATTTGGGCCACATTGGATCATGGTACTTGGAGTTTCAGGGAGATTGTATTCCATTTGCTGGCATCAGGGAGTCGCTATTACAATCAGGGAGACTCCCTGAACTTCAGGGAGAGTTGGGATGTCTGTATAAACCCTCTTATGAAACCATAGAATATGCAATATTTCTCACACAGCCCCATTGCGAAAGCCCTTGATCACAGCCAGTGCCGCTTGATATCTTCGTTTCTTTATCAACTCATTAACCACACGAACTAAACTCTTTGACACTGTGTCCGCCATCCTGGCTCTGGCCTCTGTCAGATCAAATATAACTTCCGTGTTCCTGGGAGGATACTTTTCATTGTTGCACGTACTACACTGAAATACGTAGGTGCAGACACAGAGCAATGTCTCTTTGGTTCCGTCTATAGAAAGTGTTCCTGACTGTGACATGTAAAGGGAACTTTTACTACATCGGTATCCTGTTTTGTTTGAGAACGGCCGGCATATATTGTGATACTACTACTGCTGCTACTATATGTAAAAACATAAGCACATCTCGTGGAACAATGTAGATGAGATTTCAACCTTCGTATTATGTTTCAGATTATTTTCTGCTCTTCACCCACAACAATAAGCAATCAATTGCCTATATATGTAACAACATAAGCACATCTCGTGGAACAATGTAGATGAGATTTCAACCTTCGTATTATATTATATATATGCACGCCCTTATGCAATACAATATTATCTTTGCGTCCTCTTGTACACTACTATTATTTATGCGCCCTCTTCTGGCCTTTATGAACAGTACACCCACTGATATTTCCCATAATGCGTCTTTAGGCATTTTACTGTCTGCAAGATGGCGCAGGCTATATTTGAAGCATTTGAAGGTAAATATAAATGAAAAAAAAACTACTCTAGTTATATTAGATAGCCTCCTATATATTTTCACAATATAATTAATTCACAAGGCATCAATGTTAAGGACAGCCTTCCTAATACGTTATAGCATGAGACATGGTGGGGGAGGGATGCATCCTGGGAGTATAATGTGGAGAGGAGGGAGTGTGTCGGAATAGCCGGTGTTAAAGCTCTAGCAGGGGGAGATTGGCTTCCTGGAAAAGCTGGCATTGTAAGGGGAGGGTGCTAGTAGCCTCCTGTCACATTATAGAACAGGGAGATTTTGTGGGACTTTAAAAGTAAATATGTCTGAAATACTTTATATGATTGCTGAATGATCTTTGTTGCTGGGGGTCATAAATAAATATAGATTATCTTTCCTATTGTCTGATACTGGGAATTAACCTCAATAAAACATTGAAAACATTAATTACATTCTGAATTACATTTATCTGTTTAATAGTATTAGATTTGCCAGCTGTACTCCACAAAAATACTGTAAATCTGTCAGTGGCTGGTTATGATGTCTCACAATGCCCCCACCCCCGAGGTTTAGTTGTACCTTAGCCCCCACTCTTGATCCCAGTATCCATATTTAACAACTGAGCAGTCATTTTACCATTTCGCTGCCGTTAAGATACAACTAAATAAGTTTACCTATTTCGCTGACTGCAACACAATTAAATAGAAATGATTTGACACACTTGGCTGCCCCATATTTGCAATACAGTGAGTCATAGAACTCCATTTACATTGATCTTACATTCAGAGACTTTAAAAAAAAATGTACATTTAAAGGGACATTGTACACAGGATTTTTCTTTGCATAAATGATTTCTAGATAATCCATTTATATGGCCCATCAGGAAGAGTTTTTGTCACAATTTAAAGGTCTTGCTTATTTTTAAATAACTTTGTGCTGATTTTCAGACTCTTAACAAAGCCCCAAAGTGTCAGATGTATACTGATGTCTGCAGACTTTTGTTTGTGTAATGGGTCTTTTCATATGCAGGGGATGGGCGGGAGTGCCTGCCTCTCATGCTTTCCCAGCCCCTTTCACTGGGTTTCCCAATCTAACCTCATCAACAGTGCTAAACTGGAAGCTTCTAAGTAGGTTTTTAAATGGTTTTATACTGGATTTTTATATCCATATCTGTGCATATTGTTCTTTATAACAGTGTGTATTGCATGCAGTTATATGAAAATTGATGTATACTGTCCCTTTAAGTGTCCATTATTTTTGTGAAGATTTTACTGGACATCTTCTAAAATACTGTCTGGCTGAATACTGAACACCTGGCGGAACCCTAAGTATGATGACCATATACTTTAAAAAAATAGCTATTTTAGTATCTGATACGTGGGGAATAAACCTTTTAGACAAAATCCTTATTTTGCTATGAGTTCTGAATTTATCACACACAGAGCCCCATTTATCAAGCTCCAAATGGAGCTTGAGGGCCCGTGTTTCTGGCGAGTCTTCAGACTCGCCAGAAGCAGCGGTCTAAAGACCGCTGCTCCATAACCCTGTCCGCCTGCTCTGATGAGGCGGACAGACATCGCCAGAATTCAACCCGATTGGGTTGATTGACACCCACCTGCTAGCGGCCAATTGGCCGCGAGTCTGCAGAGGGCGGCGTTGCACCAGGAGCTCACAAGAGCTGCTGGTGCAATGCTGAATACGGAGAGCGTATTGCTCTCCGCATTCAGCGATGTCTGTCGGACCTGATCTGCACTGTCGGATCAGGTCAGACAGACATTTGATAAATAGGCCTCACAGACAGTACACACACACTGGCTATAGAATTAAGAATATAATTACTCATGTAAATGGTCCATTTAAATGTTATTGGAACTGTAAATCTGTACCAGATTATACTGAATAATACTGTGTTTATTGAACATAGTAGTGCTAATACTATATAACAGTAATAAAGAAAATATAAAGCTAGTATAATCATTTTAGGCCATCAAGATTGTTTTATCACATGGATACCTATATTGATATGGATACATTCTTCAGACATATAATGTTAAAATAAAGAATATACCAGTGTTATTTACCTTTTAGTACAGTGCAGAAACTGATGTTTATTGTCTCATAAACAGGGCGAAGATTCCTGCTTTTTCAAACAAAGATACCAAGAGAAAGAAGAAAAAATTATAATAGGAGTAAATTAGAATATTGCTTAAAATTTCATGCTCTATCTAAATCACGAAAGAAATAAAATTGGGTTTAGTATCCCTTTAAACTTCTTAATGTTTAGTCATTATACATTTTTAAGGGATTGTGATCTAGTTTCTGAATTTTTATTTATTTTTAGAATTTGAGCCAAGTGTAGGAATTTGCAAAGGGATTAAACATACAGTTAATGTAACACCCATGAGCTGCAGAGAACTGTCCCAAATGGATAGAGCCACTGAGCAAATCAGCAGCGGAAGTCGTTAAAACACATAGCATTGAAGAGTTGCTAGTTCATAAAATTACATGCTCTAGCAAATTTATGCATTCGTTTTTTGCACTTTAATGCCCCTTTAACTCAATGTATATGGCAAGGTTTCAGTTTAGTTGTACGTTTAGCAAAAGCCACATCCTCATCGACATTCACAAAAACACACAAATGAACTCTCCGACCACAATACTACAAGAAGTGATGATTTTTCAGATTATACCAGGGGTTTTAAAAGCCTTAGGCGGTGAGCCTCCCCTCTGACTAAAATGGGAGAAGTAAATCAAAGGTGTAGGGGTGGGGGAGGAGTACAGCCCTTTTTTTGTTTTGTTTGATATGTCTGTTTTTTTTTGTTTTGTTTTTTTTTAGGTTAAGAAAAAAAAAAAAAAAATATATATATATATATATATATATATACCAAAAGTATAAGGCTGGATACATAGGGAGGCTTATGGTATTCTAAATATTGTCTGAAAGTTAAAGGGACACTGATAGGGTTGCCACCTCGGCCATGTTTTCCTGGACACTTATGAGTTACACATGCTGCAGGGAAATCAGGGAGGAACATGAATAGTGCTGTCCAGGATCACTAATTGTGTGCTGACCAGGGGTGCAATTCATGTGCCCCTCTGCACACCCTGCAGCATGTGTAACGCATAAGTGTCCAGGAAAACATGGCCGAGGTGGCAACCCTAGACACTGAACCCAATTTTTTTCTTTTGTGATTCAGATAGAGCATGCAATTTTAAGGAACTTTCTAATTTATTCCTATTATCTATTTTTCTTCATTCTCTTGATATCTTTATTTGAAAAAGAAGGCATCTAAGTGTTTTTCTTGGTTCAGAACTCTGGACAGCACTTTTTTATTGGTAGATGAATGTATCCACCAATCAGCAAGGACAACCCAGGTTGTTCACCAAAAATGGGCCGGCATCTAAACTTACATTCTTGCATTTCAAATAAAGATACCAAGAGAATAAAGAAATTTTGATAATAGGAGTAAATTAGAAAGTTGCTTAAAATTTCATGCTCTATCCGAATCACGAAAGAAAAAAATTGGGTTCAGTTTCCCTTTAAGAAAGTAATAGGGTAACTGATATCTGATTATTTGATAAGTCTGCCTCTCTAACATATTATACAGTTTTAGTATTATACCATTACATTCCGCGAGGGGTAAGGCAAGCATAAATGAGAGGCTGTCTGCCTCAATTTCATTTTTTTCTCCTTATTCTTATGTTTCTAAGTACACACCCTGCGAGGTGAAATGTAAGCCCGATCGGAACAGCCAATAGAATGCGAGCTCAAACTGATTGGCTGATTGGATCAGCCAATCGGATTGAACTTGAATCTGATTGGCTGATTCCATCAGCCAATCAGAATATTCCTACCTTAATTCCGATTGGCTGATAGAATCCTATCAGCCAATCGGAATTCGAGGGACGCCATCTTGGATGACGTCATTTAAAGGAACCGTCATTCGGCGAGTAGGCGTCGTTAGAAGAGGATGGATCCGCGTCGGCTTGGAAGAAGATGGCTCCGCTCCGCTCCGGAAGAAAGAAGATTGAAGATGCTGCTTGATAGAAGACTTCATCCCGATGATGGACTTCCGACTTCAGCCCGATGATGGATTTCTTCAGCCGCCGCTTGGATCCAGACTTCAGCCCGAGGATGGACGTCACTCTTCAGCCCCCCGCTTGGGCTTGGATCAAGACTTCGGACCCTCTTCTGGACAGATCGGCACCCGGTGAGGTGAAGACAAGGTAGGGAGATCTTCAGGGGCTTAGTGTTAGGTTTATTTAAGGGGGGTTTGGGTTAGATTAGGGGTATGTGGGTGGTGGGTTGTAATGTTGGGGGGGGGGTATTGTATGTGTTTTTTTTCCAGGCAAAAGAGCTGAATTCTTTGGGGCATGCCCCGCAAAGGGCCCTTTTCAGGGCTGGTAAGGTAAAAGAGCTTTGAACTTTTTTATTTTAGAATAGGGTAGGGCATTTTTTTATTTTGGGAGTCTTTGTTATTTTATTATAGGGCTTAGAGTAGGTGTAATTAGTTTAAAATTGTTGTAATATTTTTCTAATGTTTGTAAATATTTTTTTATTTTTTGTAACTTATTTCTTTTTTATTTTTTGTACTTTAGTTAGTTTATTTCATTGTAGTTATTTGTAGGTATTGTATTTAATTAATTTATTGATAGTGTAGTGTTAGGTTTAATTGTAGATAATTGTAGGTATTTTATTTAATTAATTTATTGATAGTGCAGTGTTAGGTTTAATTGTAGATAATTGTAGGTATTGTATTTAATTAATTTATTGATAGTGTAGTGTTAGGTTTAATTGTAACTTAGGTTAGGATTTATTTTACAGGTAATTTTGTAATTATTTTAACTATTTTAGCTATTAAATAGTTATTAACTATTTAATAGCTATTGTACCTGGTTAAAATAAATACAAAGTTGCCTGTAAAATAAATATTAATCCTAAACTAGCTATAATATAATTATAATTTATATTGTAGCTATATTAGGGTTTATTTTACAGGTAAGTATTTAGCTTTAAATATGAATAATTTATTTAATAAGAGTTAATTTATTTTGTTAGATAAAAATTATATTTAACTTAGGGGGGTGTTAGTGTTAGGGTTAGACTTAGCTTTAGGGGTTAATCCATTTATTACAGTAGCGGCGAGATTCGGTCGGCAGATTAGGGGTTAATAATTGAAGTTAGGTGTCGGCGATGTTAGGGAGGGCAGATTAGGGGTTAATACTATTTATTATAGGGTTATTGAGGCGAGAGTGAGGCGGATTAGGGGTTAATAACTTTATTATAGTAGTGGTGCGGTCCGCTCGGCAGATTAGGGGTTAATAAGTGTATAAAAATTCCAAAAGAGTTGTAGGAGGTGAATGCAGGCAGCACAACTTTGGTAAAAAGTAAAAATAAGTTTTATTCAATCATTTAAAATTGATACAAGCACAGATACAAGTGTTACCCAAACACACACGTTATCTTTACATCTAAACTTACAATCTACATAAATCGATTAACATCACTATTAATTCATTCTATTTTTCTATGCAACAAAGGTAATCATAGAGCTAGCTCCCAGTGAGATAAATATACAAGTTATCTTTACATCTAAACTTAAAGTCTATATCAATCGATTAACATCACTATTAACTCATTCTGTTATTTGATGTATCAAGGTAATATGATTCACCTGAATTTAGACACTATGAAACTGTATATTTTGTGAGATGTGTTTTGGGTAGGTACGTGAATCTATATATAGCGAAACTTAATATATGAACAAAAACAGTTCACATTTATAATTTGTCATTAAATAATACGGCTACACAAACAAACCGATACATTTATAGGTCATAAATATTTCTCTTAGAGGGTACTATTCACTTAGAAGTGGTTCAACACATTGAGAAGTACTTTCTTCCTGCACAGCAACTTCCCCTATTGTTTAAATTGCAAACAAATTGGAAAGTTTATGTAAATTAATGTAAATATTGTAGTAACTAATGTAACATTTATGTTGGAAAATGGTGAGATTTGTTGAAGACATTTGATCCTTGTTCAGTAACAACATTTGTTGAAAAGATGAACTGAACATTTAATTCTTGAATTTAGTACATAAAGGGTTAAGTCGTTCAACTCCAATAAATAGTTTGGAAGGGAGACACCTGCCATCCCTGATGAAGTGCTCAGTTTGAGCAGGAAACGCGTCGGAAGGCAGTCTTTTTCCCCTGTGTGTTTGGGTAACACTTGTATCTGTGCTTGTATCAATTTTAAATGATTGAATAAAACTTATTTTTACTTTTTACCAAAGTTGTGCTGCCTGCATTCACCTCCTACAACTCTTTTGGAATTTTTATGCATTATATCAGCGCAAGGGAAACGCTGAGGAGAGGTGAATGCAACCTATGACCTGTGTTTCTTTCCAAGCAACTAAAGCCTGCATAGCAGGCAATCACTGAGCTACCCTGCAGGTGTGCTCAGCGTGTGTGGACAACTAGGAGAAATCGACACGGACAAGATCATTCACCACATACATTGAAATTTGCCCTTCCTGCGGTGAGTAGGACCAGAATTAATAATATTATTCACTGTGATTGTTAAGTCAGTCGTTCTGATACCGGTGTGGGGACTGTGTATTGTGATAGAAGTACTGATCTCTAATGAAATTAGGAGGATATATATCTGAATACACACACACTACTAAAAGGATACCACATCTGTGATGAATATATGCTAGTGGATGCTGGTTTTTTCAATAATAATACGTTATTATATTGATTATACAAACATACCATTGTGTTGCACCACTGGAGTTTATATAATAACATAGTGCTTGCTGATTATTATTGTCTTGGAACATTTCAAAACCATTGTCATTAAATATTCCATGGGACCCAATGCTGTTGCTGTTTAGAGTCTGGTGTATGAGTGTTGGTTGTTAATAAGTGTAGGCAGGTGGAGGCGACGTTGTGGGGGGGCAGATTAGGGGTTAATAAATATAATATAGGGGTCGGCGGTGTTAGGGGCAGCAGATTAGGGGTACACGGATAATGTAAGTAGCGGCGGTTTACGGAGCGGCAGATTAGGGGTTAAAAAAAATATGCAGGTGTCAGCGATAGCGGGGGCTGCAGATTAGGGGTTAATAAGTGTAAGGTTAGGGGTGTTTAGACTCGGGGTTCATGTTAGGGTGTTAGGTGCAGACTTAGGAAGTGTTTCCCCATAGAAAACAATGGGGCTGCGTTAGGAGCTGAACGCTGCTTTTTTGCAGGTGTTAGGTTTTTTTTCAGCTCAAATGTTTTCTATGGGGGAATCGTGCACAAGCACGTTTTTTAAGCTGGCCGCGTCCGTAAGCACCGCTGGAATTTAGAGTTGCAGTGGCGTTAAATTATGCTCTACGCTCCCTTTTTGGAGCCTAACGCACTGAAAACCCAGCCATTCTGTGAACTCTAAATACCAGCGGTATTTAAAAGGTGTGGGGGAAAAAAAGCATGCGTAGCTAACGCACCCCTTTGGCCACCAAACTCTAAATCTAGCCGCCTGCGTGGTGAAATGTAAGCCTATATTAGAGGTTGTTTATGAGTTTTGACATACCCTGCGAGGTGAAATGTAAGCCTATATTAGAGGTTGTTTATGAGTTTTGACATACCCTGCGAGGTGAAATGTAAGCCTATATTAGAGGATGTTTATGAGTTTTGACATACCCTGCGAGGTGAAATGTAAGCCTATATTAGAGGTTGTTTATGAGTTTTGTCATACCCTGCAAGGTGAAATGTAAGCCTATATTAGAGGTTGTTTATGAGTTTTGACATACCCTGCGAGGTGAAATGTAAGCCTATATTAGAGGTTGTTTATGAGTTTTGACATACCCTGCGAGGTGAAATGTAAGCCTATATTAGAGGTTGTTTATGAGTTTTGACATACCCTGCGAGGTGAAATGTAAGCCTATATTAGAGGTTGTTTATGAGTTTTGACATACCCTGCGAGGTGAAATGTAAGCCTATATTAGAGGATGTTTATGAGTTTTGACATACCCTGCGAGGTGAAATGTAAGCCTATATTAGAGGTTGTTTATGAGTTTTGACATACCCTGCGAGGTGAAATGTAAGCCTATATTAGAGGTTGTTTATGAGTTTTGTCATACCCTGCAAGGTGAAATGTAAGCCTATATTAGAGGTTGTTTATGAGTTTTGACATACCCTGCGAGGTGAAATGTAAGCCTATATTAGAGGTTGTTTATGAGTTTTGACATACCCTGCGAGGTGAAATGTAAGCCTATATTAGAGGTTGTTTATGAGTTTTGACATACCCTGCGAGGTGAAATGTAAGCCTATATTAGAGGTTGTTTATGAGTATTGACATACCCTGCGAGGTGAAATGTAAGCCTATATTAGAGGTTGTTTATGAGTTTTGACATACCCTGCGAGGTGAAATGTAAGCCTATATTAGAGGTTGTTTATAAGTTTTGACATACCCTGCGTGGTGAAATGTAAGCCTATATTAGAGGTTGTTTATGAGTTTTGACATACCCTGCGAGGTGAAATGTAAGCCTATATTAGAGGTTGTTTATGAGTTTTGACATACCCTGCGAGGTGAAATGTAAGCCTATATTAGAGGTTGTTTATGAGTTTTGACATACCCTGCGAGGTGAAATGTAAGCCTATATTAGAGGTTGTTTATGAGTTTTGACATACCCTGCAAGGTGAAATGTAAGCCTATATTAGAGGTTGTTTATGAGTTTTGACATACCCTGCGAGGTGAAATGTAAGCCTATACAGGGAGTGCAGAATTATTAGGCAAATGAGTATTTTGACCACATCATCCTCTTTATGCATGTTGTCTTACTCCAAGCTGTATAGGCTCGAAAGCCTACTACCAATTAAGCATATTAGGTGATGTGCATCTCTGTAATGAGAAGGGGTGTGGTCTAATGACATCAACACCCTATATCAGGTGTGCATAATTATTAGGCAACTTCCTTTCCTTTGGCAAAATGGGTCAAAAGAAGGACTTGACAGGCTCAGAAAAGTCAAAAATAGTGAGATATCTTGCAGAGGGATGCAGCACTCTTAAAATTGCAAAGCTTCTGAAGCGTGATCATCGAACAATCAAGCGTTTCATTCAAAATAGTCAACAGGGTCGCAAGAAGCGTGTGGAAAAACCAAGGCGCAAAATAACTGCCCATGAACTGAGAAAAGTCAAGCGTGCAGCTGCCAAGATGCCACTTGCCACCAGTTTGGCCATATTTCAGAGCTGCAACATCACTGGAGTGCCCAAAAGCACAAGGTGTGCAATGCTCAGAGACATGGCCAAGGTAAGAAAGGCTGAAAGACGACCACCACTGAACAAGAGACACAAGTTGAAACGTCAAGACTGGGCCAAGAAATATCTCAAGACTGATTTTTCTAAGGTTTTATGGACTGATGAAATGAGAGTGAGTCTTGATGGGCCAGATGGATGGGCCCGTGGCTGGATTGGTAAAGGGCAGAGAGCTCCAGTCCGACTCAGACGCCAGCAAGGTGGAGGTGGAGTACTGGTTTGGGCTGGTATCATCAAAGATGAGCTTGTGGGGCCTTTTCGGGTTGAGGATGGAGTCAAGCTCAACTCCCAGTCCTACTGCCAGTTTCTGGAAGACACCTTCTTCAAGCAGTGGTACAGGAAGAAGTCTGCATCCTTCAAGAAAAACATGATTTTCATGCAGGACAATGCTCCATCACACGCGTCCAAGTACTCCACAGCGTGGCTGGCAAGAAAGGGTATAAAAGAAGAAAATCTAATGACATGGCCTCCTTGTTCACCTGATCTGAACCCCATTGAGAACCTGTGGTCCATCATCAAATGTGAGATTTACAAGGAGGGAAAACAGTACACCTCTCTGAACAGTGTCTGGGAGGCTGTGGTTGCTGCTGCACGCAATGTTGATGGTGAACAGATCAAAACACTGACAGAATCCATGGATGGCAGGCTTTTGAGTGTCCTTGCAAAGAAAGGTGGCTATATTGGTCACTGATTTGTTTTTATTTTGTTTTTGAATGTCAGAAATGTATATTTGTGAATGTTGAGCTGTTATATTGGTTTCACTGGTAAAAATAAATAATTGAAATGGGTATATATTTGTTTTTTGTTAAGTTGCCTAATAATTATGCACAGTAATAGTCACCTGCACACACAGATATCCCCCTAAAATAGCTATAACTAAAAACAAACTAAAAACTACTTCCAAAACTATTCAGCTTTGATATTAATGAGTTTTTTGGGTTCATTGAGAACATGGTTGTTGTTCAATAATAAAATTAATCCTCAAAAATACAACTTGCCTAATAATTCTGCACTCCCTGTATTAGAGGTTGTTTATGAGTTTCGACATACCCTGCAAGGTGAAATGTAAGCCTATATTAGAGGTTGTTTATGAGTTTTGACATACCCTGCGAGGTGAAATGTAAGCCTATATTAGAGGTTGTTTATGAGTATTGACATACCCTGCGAGGTGAAATGTAAGCCTATATTAGAGGTTGTTTATGAGTTTTGACATACCCTGCGAGGTGAAATGTAAGCCTATATTAGAGGTTGTTTATGAGTTTTGACATACCCTGCGAGGTGAAATGTAAGCCTATATTAGAGGTTGTTTATGAGTTTTGTTATACCCTGCAAGGTGAAATGTAAGCCTATATTAGAGGTTGTTTATGAGTTTTGACATACCCTGCGAGGTGAAATGTAAGCCTATATTAGAGGTTGTTTATGAGTTTTGACATACCCTGCGAGGTGAAATGTAAGCCTATATTAGAGGTTGTTTATGAGTTTTGACATACCCTGCGAGGTGAAATGTAAGCCTATATTAGAGGTTGTTTATGAGTTTTGACATACCCTGCGAGGTGAAATGTAAGCCTATATTAGAGGTTGTTTATGAGTTTTGTCATACCCTGCAAGGTGAAATGTAAGCCTATATTAGAGGTTGTTTATGAGTTTTGTTATACCCTGCAAGGTGAAATGTAAGCCTATATTAGAGGTTGTTTATGAGTTTTGTCATACCCTGCAAGGTGAAATGTAAGCCTATATTAGAGGTTGTTTATGAGTTTTGTTATACCCTGCAAGGTGAAATGTAAGCCTATTTGAAAAAAGAAAAAAAAAAGAGCCTCCCCTCTGACAACATTTACAAGACAGTCCCCATCTTATCCAGGGCTCACACACAGTTCTCAAGAGCCGATTCTACTTAAACCCAAAGAGTGCTTCACTCACACAGCCGCTTCAATTTTCACTTAGTTACTCCTGTGTTAAACGCAAGTTACTGATCAAGACAATATATGTAACACGGTCTCTAAGCATTTTTTACCTCAGTGCCTTTCTTCCACCTACATCCCACCCTTTGTCTTATTCCACCAAAACATGGCAAGTGTCATTGACATCTCTTAAAAAACATTCTACATTTTGCCAGTCAGATGCTCCTTGTGGTTTCCATATAAGAGTCTGAAGTGTCACTTCACCCACACATCCCCTTATATATGCTCTATCACCCCCTGGGGAAGCCCACCTCTCAGTTTAGAAACCACTGGATTACACTAATTATACCTAGATCATTTTAATGATTAAAGCTGTAGTGCTTTGCAGCAGCCACTGTCTAAACAAAAGCACAGTAGTTGTATGCTACAATGTAACAAAGACACAATAAACCACTGCTTTTCTACCTATCTACTAAGGGTTAAGGAAGTATACTCCACCTTCATTGAATTTTCCCAGGATATATGTATGTATGTGTATGTATGTATGTATATATATATATGTATGTATATGTATATATGTATATATATATATATATATATATATATATATATATATATATATATATATATATATATATATGTCCACAATAGAGCGCACTCCCACCTTAAAGACAGCTACCAGTGTGCAGGCAAGCACAAATTACAATACTAGAAAATGCATGCACTCACTGGATTTGTGCAAATAGAGTGCTTTATTGGCACATCAAAAAACAAGTAACGTTTCGGGGATCAATCACCCCTTCATCAGACCAAGGATCCCTGAAACGTTACCTGTTTTTTGATGTGCCAATAAAGCACTCTATTTGCACAATTCCAGTGTGGTATATTTGTATTTATATACTTATATTTATATATATTTATATACTTGTGGTATATTATCGACGCATAGCATCCAGGTGGTTATCTCAAGACAAGAGCAAACTCACAGCAAGCAAGATAAGCACGCACACACAAACACACTCACATACTGTGTATATATATATATATATATATATATATATATATATATATATATATCAAGCGAAAAGAATTGATATCCAGGCTGCGTTAAAAACCAATGTCTTTATTAAATTCCACTTGGGATAAAATTGCAATAAGAAAGGGGGATCCAGCATAACAGTGTTACCAAAGTTATTCCGCTAACATGTTTCGGTAAAGACCGTAATCATAGCTGATTGGAAACAGGTGTGCTGGCTATATAAAAGACAAAATCCACACTCATTGGACAAAAATAAGACCAATAGAAAAGGTACACTGTTGGGCATAAAACGTAAGAAACGTAAAAAATATAGAAAGAACTAATACATCCTGACATATTAGTACATATGTATGTACACTAACCTAGCATATTACAAAACATCAGATATAGACATTAATGTGTATTCTGCATAAGGTAATAATAAAAATAAAAAGGTCTAAAGATGAAATGAACAAATGAACAAATGAATGAATGATAAAGGGTAATCCTTAGGGGCATGAAATACTCAAATAGATCTAAAAGTGTAAAAGAATACACAAAATATGGAAAAAGTAAAAGTAAAACTCAAACCAAAAGAGTATAGCAATATAAATAAACTAGTGTATAATCTTATATACAAAAATTTACATGTATATATGGAGACAATGAAAGTGTATCTCTAAACTTCTATGATGCACTTTACTTCTATGATGCACTTTGTTTCTGCTGTTTTTGCTTAAGGGGATGTTTCGAGTTTTTGAATTTTGAATATTGCGGTTTTCTACAGTGAACTGTCCCTTTCAAACCTGCATAAGGGGTCGAGTGGAATAGATATCCACATGGTGGCTTTACAAGTTAATATTTATATACAGAAGTCCCTTTACTAAATCCTTTTTTGATTGTTCTATTTTTATGCTTGCTGGCAGCATATTAAGTAACAAGGGACTTTCCTATAGCTCCTAAATGGAGGGATCCAGCATTATGAACTATTACTCCCTGCTGCCTATAACGGAAAGAGGTTATAATAATGATGAACTGGACACAGTTTTTTCAACGGATATTTCTACATACTCCCTGAGTACCCTTTTTGATGATATTGAGAGGCTTCTCATAAAAGAACATAGATTACAGTTTGAGATCTGGACTTTTGAAAAATATATTAAATTGAACATTGTCCCCAGGGGTCTCAGGCTTAACAAATATCCCACCTTTGAGGTCTCCGATCAGGAGTTCGTTGAGACCTGGAACACAGTACTCACGGAATGTTCAATCAGATTAATGCATTTATTGATTATGTATAAAACTAAATTGCTTACTGTTGTTAGAGGTGAAATTGAAAAACTGCAGATTGAATTGATTAATAGGAAATTAGAACCTGACTATACTAAATTTGATGGTATTTTGAGATTGACCTTATCTGAATCAAAGAAAGAGATTTTAGATACTAAACACTCTAAATATCTCAGGGATCAGTCAGACTACGATAACAAATCAGTGTATGTGTGGCATCATTCCAGAAATACTCCCAGTAATAATTCTAATAACAGGAGAGGTAGATCTAGGAGCAGGAGTAGAGGGAGAGGTAGAGGTAGAGGCAGGACACAACCACCACAACAACAGCATACCTCCCTCAACCACTCATCTACTAACAAATCTTCAGGCAGTGAGGGGGACTCAGGTGATGACTATGGTGCCTCAGGGGGTGAAGAATATATAGAACCACCCAGGGGAATTCTGAAAAATACATCAGGTACACACAAACAAGTGAGCATAAATGACGCCATGAATACTTTAGCTGTTATACCTAAGAATTCACACAAACAGGGTACTAACATTGCTAATAATACACAAAATAAGGCACATAATGCCAAGGGCACGAAATATGTAAGTAATATGAATCAGAGTACAGCTAACGAAATGAATACTTTAGGAGAGGATCGTAGGGCTTTTGACCAGGTTTTTCAACAGGCACAGACCAAAACTGGGATAGGGCAAGAGAAGAGGTACCCACAGAGGATAAACAAGAGTACCAAATACCAATGACATCTAATAATGACAACACCTCTAATGTAATTAATCTCTCCAGTGCAACACTGTCTGATATGCAATTAAAAGTACTTAGTTACGGTCTGAATTTCTCTCCGACCACCTCATTTAACCTCTTCAATACTTTACTAGATGTTAATAGATTGATTAGAAATTTAACTTTGAAAAAGTTTTTCTATAACTCTGACAATGCTTTAGGTACTGGTGAACAGTTGGTACAATCACAAAAGTCCACCTTTGATACCACACAACTCTCGTTTTCTGAGTCCTGTGATTTGGTGTCACTGCATGAACTTAGTAGACAGGGGTTGAATGGGACTGCTACAGGGACTATAAGAAGTCACAGTGGTTTTAAAAAAACATCTGACTTTTATCCCATGCAATGTCGTGGTCCGGCCTTGGAAACCTTTTTTAAGAGAATTGAGAGGGACCTCACTTCCTTGGCCTCTAATAATATTGAGACCAAGAATTGGAGGGCTAACTTATCCTTTAGAGAAAGACAAGCACTATTAGAGCTACAACAGAATGAAAATCTGGTCATTAGGTCCGCCGATAAAGGCGGATCTGTTGTGGTCTTGGACAAATCTGAATATGTTAAGGAGGCCCATAGACAACTCCACAATGATGCTAATTATCAGAGACTAGATAGGGATCCCACTGCGCGCTTCCAGAAAGAGCTTAGGTGCCTTTTGGATGATGGTTTGGAGGATGGGTTTTTTGACCGTGATACCTATGAGTATCTGTTGGTAGATCATCCGGTAGTGCCCATCTTCCACCATCTTCCAAAGGTACATAAATCCCTAATAGAGGTACAGGGAAGACCTATAGTCAGTGGGATAGGTTCCCTTTTGGAACACCTGTCCCAGTGGCTAGATAGCATACTGTTTCCTATAGTGGCATCACTACAGAGCTACCTTAAGGATACCAAAGATCTATTAAATCTTGTGGATACCTTTTGTTGGGATCTTGAGAGGCACAAGTGGTTAACAATAGATGTGGTATCACTGTATTCCACAATTCCACATGAGGAAGGCCTAAAAGCTCTGTCTCATATGTTGGAAAACCTATCAGATTTGGACAGTGATTTTGTGAAGTATGTGGTGAGGGCAACTGGTTTTGCCTTGACACACAACTATTTCCGTTTTGGTGAGCAGTACTATCTCCAGAGATGTGGGACAGCTATGGGGGCCAAATTTGCGCCCTCATATGCCAACATCTTTATGGGTTGGTGGGAGCTGTCCCACATCTATGGAGATAGAAATACACATAGACACAATATCGCCTTTTATAGGCGGTATATTGACGATCTGCTCTTCATATGGCAGGGATCTGGGGACTCTTTGTCTGAATTTGTGGGTTTTCTAAATTCCAATAATGTTGGCCTGAGTTTCACATTTGAGACTAACTCTAGAATCATTAACTACTTAGACCTCACTTTGACTGCAGGGGATGATGGACAGATTATAAGCAATATGTTTAGGAAACCTATATCGAAAAATACATTGCTTCATGCAAAGAGCTGTCACCCCGCACATGTCCCTATGGCAGTAGCCAAAGGACAGCTCATAAGGGTCAAACGGAACTGCAGCAATAGCGATCACTACAAAGTGCAAAGTAGAGACATGCAAAAAAGACTCAGAGAAAGAGGATATCCTGGGCATCTGGTAGATAGAGCTCAGAGACAGGTCGACCTTTTGGATCGACAGTCCCTTTTGAATAGATCCAATTGTACCAAGACTGGTGTGGGTACTGATACCTCACATAAAATAACATTTGTGACGGATTTCAGTACTGACTACAGAGAAATATGTAAGATTGTCAAAAAACACTTCAGTCTACTTTCTGCAGATGACAGCCTTGCTAGCTGTGTGGAGGGAGGTTTACGTTGCTCCTATAGGAAGAACAGAACTCTAGGCAATATACTGGCCCCCTCCGAAGTTTCTACTAAGAAAACAGACAGACAAAGCTCTTGGTTGCAACATAGGGGGATGTACAGGTGTGGCAAATCGAGATGTAGACCTTGTGAGTTTATCATTATTTCTGATTAATTTAGGTCAGAGGTCACTGGAGATATTTTTAAGATATCCACTTGCCTAAACTGTACATCTTCCTATGTTATCTATTTACTTTACTGTATAGAGTGCCATCTACAGTATGTAGGACTCACTACTACGGATGTAAACACTAGAATTAGAAACCACCTTTCTACAATCAAACTAGGCGAAGCTAGTACCCCTTTGGTTAAGCATTTTCGGAATTTTCACAACAAAAGTAACGCCACATTCAGATGGCAGGCCATAGAACATGTTAAGGCACCACCTAGAGGAGGTGACAGGAATCAAATGCTGGGCAAGCGTGAAATGTTTTGGATTTTTAAATTACGTACTAGAGTACCAGAGGGTTTAAACTCTGAATTTGATTTGATTAACTATTGGAAATAATCCACTTACCTTGCACGCTTGCCCACCTTTTTCCCTGATGGTTTATACCCTCTAAGCCTCCACTCGTTTCTAAATACATCTCTTCTAATTACAGCTCTTCTTCATTACATCCCTTTAAGATAGGGTCCCTTTTATCTACTCTTTAACATATATCTCCTATGCAGTATATTTGTACTGCTCTGTACATCTCATACCATACTACACTCATTTAGCGGCATCTACTGAGTATATTATTTTAGTGCAGTTGTATTTCTCTATTTCTCTATATAGGTTACTGTTACCCGTGTACATTGATACACATTTGAGGTCTTATACTCATATTGGATAGGGTTTTTACGTTATAACAATTGCGATATACGACAGGGATATAGCAGAGCACAGTTATTTATTTGAGTTGTAGTTATTTCAGTAGGTTACATTTAACAAGCTGCAAACTGTTTTAGCAATATAATATATATATACAGTATAGGCATGTTTAGAGATACACTTTCATCGTCTCCATATATACATGTAAATTTTTGTATATAAGATTATACACTAGTTTATTTATATTGCTATACTCTTTTGGTTTGAGTTTTACTTTTACTTTTTCCATATTTTGTGTATTCTTTTACACTTTTAGATCTATTTGAGTATTTCATGCCCCTAAGGATTACCCTTTATCATTCATTCATTTGTTCATTTGTTCATTTCATCTTTAGACCTTTTTATTTTTATTATTACCTTATGCAGAATACACATTAATGTCTATATCTGATGTTTTGTAATATGCTAGGTTAGTGTACATACATATGTACTAATATGTCAGGATGTATTAGTTCTTTCTATATTTTTTACGTTTCTTACGTTTTATGCCCAACAGTGTACCTTTTCTATTGGTCTTATTTTTGTCCAATGAGTGTGGATTTTGTCTTTTATATAGCCAGCACACCTGTTTCCAATCAGCTATGATTACGGTCTTTACCGAAACATGTTAGCGGAATAACTTTGGTAACACTGTTATGCTGGATCCCCCTTTCTTATTGCAATTTTATCCCAAGTGGAATTTAATAAAGACATTGGTTTTTAACGCAGCCTGGATATCAATTCTTTTCGCTTGATGTCTATTTTGCCGGCATTCTGGGTTGCATCAGGAGCTTGCCTCTATTCCACTCCCCCTACTATTCCTGATATTTGGCATCCCCTTCAACGTTGGATTCTGCAAGCCTCCTGGTAGGCTAAGCATCCCATTGGCTGTGACGGCCGACGCCCATCACATGACCGGAACCGGCTGGATAGAGGCATTGAGGCTGTCTTAGATGCCGTGGGTCACGAAGCATACAGCAGGACTCTTAAGGTACACGTTTGAAACTACAAGCAAGAAGGGTGAGTCGCACAGCTACTAGCTGTTTGGGTATTGCTATCGATATCCTGTGGCAACACTGCATTGCCTGTTGGAGGGTGACGTATTCAGCATTCATTGTTTGCCCTACATGGAACTCACCTGTTCACTTCTATGATGCACTTTACTTCTATGATGCACTTTGTTTCTGCTGTTTTTGCTTAAGGGGATGTTTCGAGTTTTTGAATTTTGAATATTGCGGTTTTCTACAGTGAACTGTCCCTTTCAAACCTGCATAAGGGGTCGAGTGGAATAGATATCCACATGGTGGCTTTACAAGTTAATATTTATATACAGAAGTCCCTTTACTAAATCCTTTTTTGATTATATATATATATATATATATAAAGGCTTTGCTTTGCAAAAGAGCACATAGTATACTAGTGACCATAGGTTTATTTTATTTAGATACTCTATATTGTTTACCTTTTTAGATAATATGTAATATTGGATTAGTAAGGTACGTTTTGACAACCCTTTCTCCTAACCTTTGGACTCTGGTTATGTTCTGCACACTTGTTATGGGGTAGCTTTATGTGGCTCTGTAACGATGTCCCTGCCCTGCACACAATGGGAACTGTAGTGTATGTCTGACAGGGGTATGCTGGAATAGTTTACTGGCATGATCAGATTAGAATGCTAAATTCTGGCCACAACCGATGCTGGATATTTCTATCTTACAGGCACAGTCTAGTCAAAAATAAACTTTCATGATTGAGGTAGGACATGCAATTTAAAACCACTTTCCAATTTACTTTTACCATCAAATTTGTTCTCTTGGTATTCTTTGTTGAAAGCTAAACCTAGGTAGGCTAATATGCTAATTTCGAAGCCCTTGAAGGCCACCTCTTATCTCCGTGCATTTTGACCGTTTTTCACAGTTTGACAGTGCTAGTTCATGTGTGCCACATAAATAGCATTGTGCTCACTCCTTTGAAGTTATTTATGAGTTAGCACTGATTGGGTAAAATGCAAGTCTGTAAAAAAAAACCTGAAATAAGGGGGCAGTCTGCAGAGGCTTAGATACAAGGTAATCACAGAGGTAAAAAGTGTATCAATATAATTGTGTTGGTTATGCAATCATATGTAATCATACTGCTGTCTTTTAAAGGGACATCAAACACAATTATTATTTTTTTCATGATTCAGATAGAACATACATGGGTAATGGGTAATAAAGGAATTATCTATCTTTTTAAACAATAAAAACTCTGGAGTAGACTGTCCCGTTAAGGCTAATGTCAAGAAACATCTAAGATAACAGCCAAAAGAGGGGAAAACTGGAAGAAAATTAAAGAAAAACACATCATAAAATGTATAAATGTATCCTTTTTGTTCTAAGAACGTCTGTTTATTCAGCTTCAAAAGAATTCTACCAGAAGTTTCTTCTAAAGACTTATGTCTTCTACATATAGAGAAATGAACTTTAAGATCAAGGGCAGGACGTAGTCTGTGCAGTTATGGAAAGGTACTAAAGTCCTATGTGTTACGTGGTTTAATTTATGATGTAGGTGATGTGCCATGGTCAGAAATGATATGTGTGATGTAATTAAAGGGACAGTAAATACTTTGCAATGACAATATAAAATGATTAACTGTTTAAATAAAAACAAAAACTTTGCAATGTACATTCATTATTTATTTTGTTTCCTTTTTCAGTAATACCATTCTAAAATTGTGAGCTTTTCAGTTGCTGTTAGAAATGGAAGTGCAGAACACTGTTATATTCAACACAGCCATTGGCTGCACACTCTAGTGACCTATTTATAACTGTCCCTAATTGTGTGTTTGTATGTGTGTGTGTGTATGTATATATGTATATATATATATATATATATATATATATATGTCCTATTGCTATTATATTAAAAATATTGTCTCTTTTCGCAGGCATGGATAACCAGACTGTCCTAGCGGTTCAATCTCTTTTGGATGGACAAGGTGCTGTTTCAGACCCCTCAACTCAAAATGTCAGCAACTCTGACCAAATCCAGGGGATGGGTGAGGAAATAAATACTATTTATTCACATTTTAAAACTCTTGAGACATTATGGATGACAAGCTATTATTTTATTTTAGTTACTAAATTGCCATGAAAATTACACATTACAGCTATTTCACCTGCAATATGTAGTACAATGTACAGTATTTTCTTTTAATATTATATGTATATTTAAAGGGACATTAAACACTTTAAGATGGTAATATAAAATAAGTTGTATATATAAAAATAAATCTGCAATATACTTTCATTATTTATTTTGTCCCCTTTTCATGTAATTCCATTCTGTAATTATGAGCTTTTTAGTTCCTGTTAGAAATGGAAGTGCAGAATATTGTTATATCCCACACAGCCATTGGCTGCACACTCTAATGACCTATTTATAACTGTCCCTAATTGGTCACAGCAGAGAAAGTAACCTAAGTTGCAGCATGACAGCTCCAATTTTTGTATAGACACTAAAACTTTACACTTATTTTGTCAATATTTAAACAACTAATGAAACTTTAAAAAATTTATCTACATGTTATTCTCAGACTAATCTTTTCTTTGAATGCATCATTGTATCTGGCATTTATTTAGTGTGTAATGTCCCTTTAAAATAAGCAAATATATAAAACATGGCCATAATAGTCGAAAAATGACATGCTCTTATCCATTAAAGCATGTAATTTTATTATTATCGATACTGCTCTATGTTTAAGCCCTGCAAAGGGGTTAAACTCACAGTAGAAGTTCTGCTCGGGATCCCCAGTGCAATCAGCAGCGTTAGACGTATGACTCAGATGTGCAACAAGGGCGGGAGGGCAGAGTTGAAATTTTTATTTTATTTCTATATTTTTTAGTGTTTACATTAAAATTTAACTCTACCATTATTGTATATGTTATTATTTAAAAATAAATTGTCAAGATTATGGCCTAGATACTGTACAATTCCCTATAAAGGATCTATTGTTAAAATCAATAGTGATTCATTATGGTTGTTTTCTTTGCCACCATGAAATGTCTCTATAACTCTAGTAATCCTATTACAAACATAATAAATGTATAGTACTCAAGCCACTACAACTAGAACTCCCCCCACAGTAAATAACATTAAGCTCCAACTGTCAATTACCCCTTATTGCAACTTTCCTTTTATTTAAATAACCTGAAAGGGACATTAAACACTTTGAGATGGCAATATAAAATGATAAATCGTATATAGATATAAAAAAAAAAAAATGTCCCCTTTTCCTGTAATTCCATTCTGAAATTGTGAGCTTTTCAGTACCTGTTAGAAATATAAGTGCAGAACACTGTTATATTCCACACAGCCATTGGCTGCACACTCTAGTGACCTATTTATAACTGTCCCTAATTGACCACAGCAGAGAAGGTAACTTAAGTTACAACATGGCAGCTCCCATTGTTTTATGTAGTGGTAATAGATGGCGCAGGTCTATTAGATTATTTTCTCTAGTAAATGAAGAGAAAAAGGCTTGAATCGTGTGTAAAAGCCAATTAATATGGGTGCAGTATACTCACTCCATAAGTTGTGTCTGTTCAGCTGAAATAGGGTGTAACATCAGATGGCAAGAACCCACAGGATCCTAGTGTCAAATGCCAATCTTCCCAAGGGTATCCAAATTTTAAACTGTGAATGAATAGAAACCCAAGTGACAAAGATATTCAATATATAATAAAAAGGATGTAGTAACTTACTCCATATATAAGGAGATTCCGACCCGGCACAGCAAAGAAAGATTTTGACAGTCTTTCAACTAAGGTAAAAAAGGTTTTATTTGCTCAACGCGTTTCAACGTATTACACGTCTTTATCAAAAGCATAAATTAAAACAAGTGAAACAGGTAAGTAAAAACATTACCTGGTTCACTTGTTTTAATTTATGCTTTTGATAAAGACGTGTAATACGTTGAAACGCGTTGAGCAAATAAAACCTTTTTTACCTTAGTTGAAAGACTGTCAATATCTTTCTTTGCTGTGCCGGGCCGGAATCTCCTTATATATGGAGTAAGTTACTACATCCTTTTTATTGTATATTGGATATATTTGTCAGTTGGGTTTCTATTCATTCACAGTTTAAAATTTGGATACCCTTGGGAAGATTGGCATTGGACACTAGGATCCTGTGGGTTCTTGCCATCTGATGTTACACCCTATTTCAGCTGAACAGACACAACTTATGGAGTGAGTATACCGCACCCATATTAATTGCCTTTTACACACGCTTCAAGCCTTTTTCTCTTCATTTTCTAGAGAAAATCATCTAATAGACCTGCGCCATCTATTAGCACTACCTATCTCTATACAGTCACAGAGGAGAGACTGCAAGAAGGCTGCGGTCTGATTTAAAGGAGAGTATCAGTTCTTAGTTCATCTGTTACAGAATATTGTGTTTGTTTCCAATATTGTGTTTATTCCATCTAGCACTTCTGTATATTGCTTGTATCTTGTCCCATTGTTTTATAGTCACTAAAATTTTACACTTATTTTGTCAATATTTAAACAGCTTATTAAACTTTAAAAAATACATCTTCATGTTATTCTCAGGCTAATCTTTTCTTTGAATGCATCATTATATCTAGCATTTATTTAGTGTTTAATGTCCCTTTAGCTATGACACTGTCCCAGAGTAATTATTAGAGATGTGCATTTGGATCCTTCATTAGTATGTGCAATTCGACTTATTTTGGAGCCGAATGGATTCTCATTCAAGATCACTGGTGATCTTACACAAGAATCAATCCGACTCCAAAAAGAGCCGAATAGCTCATACCTCCGCATTTGATTCCTAACGAAGGATCTGAATGCACATGTCTAGTAATTATTAACCCTTATCATAACTGACCTGATCTTCTCCACCAACACATTATAACCCCAAAGCTGCTAATCCTAACAGCGACCAACCCCCAACCCAATTTCACATAATGGCTGACCCACCCCTCCCTCACTGTTATACTAACCATGAAACCACACTGGAAATGCTTAGCTCTAACTAACCCCCTCAATGGGATAGCAGTAAACCCCCAGACCATGCTTATGTTCTTAAGTGAGTAATATTCAGAGTCATCAATACTTCTGTTGAAACCTATGGACTTTGCATATTTATAATAACCAGTTTTAGTTTTGTATTTATACACTAGGACACTAGGTGAATACTGGGATCTATGATTGTTTTCGCTGTGTTTTCACTTCAGAATGCATTTTTTTTTTTTAAGATGATGAAGATGTGTTTCTTTGTGGAAAATGCAAGAAGCAGTTTAACTCACTGCCAGCCTTTATGATTCATAAGCGGGAGCAGTGTCAAGGAAGTGGTCCTTCTTTAGCATCTGTCACAATGGGAACTCACAGTTCATACAACCCACCAGTCAGCTCTGTGCAGCAGTCACACATTAATAACAGGCAGGTAGGTAAAAATGAGAGAAGGGATTATAGAGATTAAATCAATAGATTTCATTAAACAAAAAAAGATAGGAAATTAACAAGAACAAACGGGATGCACAAGGGATTATGAAGAAAAGAAGGGATTGTAAAATATGAGAGTTGTGAGAGGTAAACTAATAGAGAAAATTGTATTCTGCTATTTTTACTAAAAGAGTAATTTAACCACAGTGCCGCCAGCTAATTAGTAGAGAAATTCTGTGTTGTTTGAAAATTGAATCTCCCATGTTTACAAGCCACGGGATTGCTCAGACCTTTATTCTCCACATACAGATCTCCACATACATCGCCGTTCCTCCTTCTCCCCTCATTCAGACCCTGGTTCAGGGAAACGTTTTAGTGAATGATGAAGTCCTGCTATCTGCAATGTCGGCTTTTACCTCCATGGACCAGCCAATACATGCCATACCAGCACCAGTACAGGTGAGAGGCATTATGGGAAGATACGCACATGTTAAATATATTCTTGCATGTCTGTATGCTTGTTCAAACATAACTATGGTTACTTATGTGTATGTAAACATATACATTGTACATCGTCATTTTTAGATCTTAGTATATTCATGTGTACATATTCACAAATGTTTGTAGCTATCTAAATTCTTACGTGTTGTCACCTGTAGTGATTGACTGTACTTTAAAGGGACACTGAACCCACATTTTTTCTTTCATGATTCAGATAGAGTATGACATTTTAAGCAACTTTCTGAAACAGGAACTCCTATTATCAATTTTTCTTTGTTCTCTTGCTATCTTTATTTTAAAAGCAGGACTGTAAATCTTAACAGCCAGCCCATTTTAGGTTCAGCACCATGGATAGTTCTTGCTTATTGGATGCTTACATTTACCCACCAATAAGCAAGCCTAACCCAGGTTCTCAACCAAAAATGGGCCGGCTCCTATGCATCACATACCTGCTTTTTTTTTTTTGAAATATCATTTTTATTCGGGAGGACAAAATGCACACATAAAACAAAAGTACGTGATACTGTCACATTACAGCAGGAAGTGGATATTCATTACAAAGACCTCGGGTAAAGTACAAGTTCCAAATTTAACATGTTATTTACTGGGTCAAGATAACAGTTGAAAATTAAATTTCAGTTTATATAAAAAAATGGGCACAGCAGTGTTGCATAAGTCCTAGTCCCAGACTCCACTTATTTTTTCCTTTTTCTTTACAACAAACAAAACCATAAACCTAACTAAACAGTATATCTCTAGCTAACAAGTACAAATAGTAAAACCTCTATCAGAGGTAATCATTACGGACCTTGTGAGAAAGGACCGTTGGGGTGCTGAGGCCTGGCTGGAAAAAAAAAAAAAAAAAAAGGGGGGGGGGGATATTGTAGTGGTAGTGATAGGGGAGGGGGGGAGGGCAAAAGTACAGGTAAGTTACGGAGTTTGACCTAATATCCCCTATAGATTTTTAGTTGAGTAGGTGGTCCCAGTCTCCTCTAAGTGCGTCTTCCATGAAGGCAACCGAATCCCTAAAAGGTCTGAGGATAAGCCTCTGAACCTCCAGTTCGAAAGTGAGTATAAGTCTGCGCCATTTACGTAGGAACCGGCCTAATCTATTCTGAACATCGGTTCTCACGTCCATCTGTTCTATGAAAATTTGTGATTTTAGCAAATTTTTGAAACCCCTGAAAGAGGGACCTTTGTCTGCTATCCAATGTTGTAGTAAGTGTTTCATAGCCACTAAGATAATTAGGCTCAGTACTGAGTCTTGTTGTCGGAGCCTCTCATCCCACAACAGAAATATTATAGTCTCAGGGAGTAAGTCAATCTGTATCTGTAACCGCCTTCTCAGCCAGAATTGTATCTTTCCCCAGTATTGCCTAATTGGGGGGCACTCTCATATGTAATGGAGAAGCCCGGGGTTAGCTAAGGCGCATTTAGTACACTTGTTCGGTGAGGACGGAGCCCATTTTGCCAGTGTCTTTGGGGTGAGGTAGGCCCTGTGGAGAAAACGTATTTGGGATTCCCTGTATGAGGCTGACAAAGTAGCTTTCCTGGTCTTTTCCAAGCTGTTCCTTACCTCTACCCAAGAGACCTCTCTCAAACCCTCTCTAACCCAACCTGTCTGTATCGAAGACTGATGAGAAGTGAAAAGGTGCTGTAGAAGTGTCTGGTAGATTTCTGAAAGCGAGAACCTACCCATGGTGTATAGTGTCTGAGAAAGGCGGAAGGGAGAACCCTCCCAAAAGTCTGCACCGTCTCTGATCAGCGCCCCCATATAGTGGCGAACCTGTAAGTAGGCATAGAAATGTGTCCTAGGTATATTGTAGTCTCTCTGCAAGGCTCAGAATGTTTTGATTGCTTTTGATAATGGATCTAACAGGTGTTTAAGTGAAGACAGTCCCCGCTTCTCCCAAATGCGAAAAGGCAGGGTCTCGGAACCTGCCGGGAAGTCTGGGTTTCTTCTAATCGGTAAGTAGGGGGAGGCATGGCAAGTTTTACCCAGGTATTTGTGTGCCAGTAACCAGGCCTTTAAGGGGTCTTTGTATAGCATGTTAAGGCCCAGGGGTCTTAGGGATCTTGTGTCTGGTACGTGTGGAAGGTAAGCCAAAGAGACATCGCCCAGCACCGCCTGTTCTAGATTTATACGACAAAAATGTCCAGTGCCGACCTGCCAATCCACCACCAACCGGATCAGTGCGGCCCAATTGTATAGCCGGAAATCTGGAAGCGCCAGACCTCCATGAAGAAAGGGCAAGCTAAGCTTGTCTCTTGAGATCCTTGATTTTTTCCCCTGCCAGATAAAGGCTCTCGCTGCCGAATTTAAGAGTTTGATATCAGATTTGTTCACAAGTAAGGGGAGCATGAGTAATGGGTAGAGTAATCGAGGGAGTACCACCATCTTGAGTAGGGCCACCCTTCCCGACAACGAAAGTGGGAGAGATCTCCAACTGTTCATCTGAGCCCTAAGTTTCGCGCAGACAGGGGTCAGATTATTAGCATATAGTTTGTTGGGGGAGAAGGGGTACCTCACATCTGAGCCCCTAGTGCGGTTCAACCAGAGAATCTCCGATTTTTGCACGTTGACTTTATAGCCGGAGAAGAGGCCAAATTCGGCAAGGTTTTGCAGAATGTTAGGTAGGTGCACTTGGGGGTCCTGCACGAATAGGAGCATGTCATCTGCATATAGAGCCAGGTGCTGCGGGACACCCGCAACATCGATACCTGGAAAGGTTTGACGAAGCTTGATGGCCAATGGCTCCAAGGCTAAATTGAAAAGGAGGGGTGACAGAGGGCACCCCTGCCTAGTACCCCTGTGCAGTTGAAGGCTGGGAGAGAATATATTATTCACTAGCACGTTTGCCATTGGTGACTGATAGAGATTTTTGATAAGGGTAAGGAAGGGACCGGTGAAGTTGGCTTGAGCCATGGTGTGGAACAGATGATCCCACTCCACACGGTCAAAGGCCTTTTCCGCGTCCAGGGATAGCAGAAAGGCCTCCGGTCTATCTTCCCTATGGGCGTGGTTACCTGTCCAGAAGTGTTGGACAATCTGCAAAACCCTTCGCACATTAACCGTCGATGAGCGTGCGTACATGAAGCCCGTCTGGTCTTCATGGATGATATTGGGCAGAATGAACTTCAGTCTCTCAGCAAACAACTTGGTGAGGATCTTGTAGTCCGAATTCAATAAAGAAATCGGCCTATACGACTCAGGAAGCAGAGAATCTTTTCCCGCTTTATGGATTAATGTGATAGAGGCCGATAGAAATTCCGGGGAGGGGGTTTTCTCCCCTTCGGAATAGGCTGTGAACAGATCCACGAGGGTGGGGGCCACTTGTGGTTTGAGTAGGCGATAGAATTCAATCGGTAGGCCATCAGGGCCAGACGCCTTACCCATTGACATGCTCATAATGTTTTTTTCTACCTCCTCTCTTGTTATGGGGGCATTCAGCGTAGCTGATTGTTCCTCCGAGAGTTTTGGGAGATTGATCGTCTCCCAAAAACGATCCCTCACCTCGTTCCCCGTGGGGAGTTCGCTTGCATACAGAGAGGAGTAGTAGGAAGCAAAGGCTTCTGCAATAGCCCCTGGGTCCCTCAGGACTCTGCCCCCAACCTTGATCGCCGCAATATGTTTGGAGGAGGTTCTCTGTTTCACCAAAGTGGCCAAAAGTTTTCCCGATTTGTCCCCGTACCGGTAATATCTACCCCGGGTTTGTATAAGCGCCTGAGAGGCCTGGTGCGCAAGGAGTGAGTCATACTCCAGTTTGATGCCGGTATAGGCGCGGTAAGTGTTATGGGAGGGGTTAGTGCAATACGCACGGTAAGCCTCTGCCAGCCTATCTCTCAATCCCGCAACTTTCTCCGTGCATTGCTTTTTTCTACGGGCCATAAACGCAATGATGTTGCCCGAAAGAACGGCTTTAGCCGTGTTCCAGAAGAGTTCTGGCGAATTTAGATGTTGGATGTTGTTTGTCCTATATCATCCCAACAGTGCACAAGGTAGGACTGAAATTCTTGGGAGGTTACCAGATATTTTGGGAAACGCAGGGTACGTCTGTTAGGCACCCTGGGTGTGATATCAAGAAAAAGTGCTATGGGAGCGTGATCAGAGACAATAACTTCACCTATCTTTGTATCTATGACCTGCATGATCGTCGAGTTTGAGATCAGAAATAGATCAATGCGTGACATAGAGGGCGTTGCCCTGGAGACGCAGGTATAGTCTCTGCCATCGGGATTAAGTTGACGCCAGATGTCAGAGACATCCAAGGCGCCTCCCAGACCTTCGAAGACTTCTCTCTCAAATTTGTCTGATACTCTAGGCAGGCTTTTCGCTGCACATCTGTTAGGATCTCTTAGCCTATCGCAATGGGGATTGGGGGCTAGATTGAAATCTCCACCTAAGATGATGTGTGTACCCAGGTAGGGTGTGAGTAGGGTCGTAATGGAATCCCAGAATTTTCTGTCTTTTTGGTTTGGGGCATAGATGTTACACAGGGTGTAGGTGTTGTTTAGGATTCTAATCTGTACTACCAGGTATCTACTTTCTGGGTCTTGAAGCACATCTAAAATCTCATATTCCAGTTGTTTACCGAAAAGTATAGTCAATCCTCTACTAGCTGACTTATATGAGACAAATTCAACTCTTCCCACCCATCCAGTCTGTAATTTACTATGTTCTAAATCTGAGAGGTGGGTCTCCTGCAAGAATACAATTTCTGCACGTTTTTTCCTTAGGTGGGTTAAAATCGACTTCCTCTTAATAGGGGAGTGAATTCCCCCAACATTCCAGGAATATAAATTAAATCCTATCTAATGGGGATGATATGAGTGTTATGGGCATGTTCATGGTTAGGGGTGGTGAGGTGCTAGTGGCATCGTAAACAAAGACAGGGGGGGTGGGTGGAGGGAGAAAGAGGCAGAGGGTTGTGGGATCGTAGAAAGAGGGAGGGAGGGAGGTAAGAAAAAAAAAAAAAAAAAAGGGGGGGGGTTTCAAACCTTTGCGGCGTGGGTAGAGGCTCCCGGTTCAGCCCTTCTCCATGCCGAGCCCCAGCCAGGCCCCAATAAACACACATTGCAAACCATGGCGCTGTAATGAAATTCAAATTTGTCATCAGAACCCAATCTAATACAGCATTTATAATAAGATCAGCAAAAATTAACATGTTATGACAGATATTTTTTTTTCCATCATGCGCGCCAACAATAGAGAGCAGCCAAAGAGAAGCTGCCTCAACTAAAAACTCAAAACCTTTGTAACCAAATCTTGTGAAGTCACAACCGGGGCAATCCACCAGGGCTGCCCCGAGTGTGGACCCTTGGTCCGGGCGCGGGCCAGACACTCGGCCCTCCTCCTCCGAGGGTCTCAATAGTAGCGTGATTAATTGAGACAGAGCCAGTATCCATGTCCAATTAACCATTATTGCAATTTAAGTTTGATACAATCGAACATAATTAAACATTTGTTAGTCAGACCTGTATTTCCCATTCAACCCTCCTCCCCTCTCAGTTGTCTCTGGGGGCTGCGTGTGGGGCTGCGCACTGGGGGTTCATAGTTGTCTAAGAAATCCCGGGCAGCAGCCTTGGGTTTCGAAGAATCTGGAACCCCTGGGGGTGATTAGTTTGAGCCTAGCGGGGTACAAAAGGAAGGCCTGTTTACCCTCCTTATGAAGCTGTGAGCAAAGGGGTGAGAATTCTCTGCAGCGTTTCATGAGGTCCGCAGAGAAGTCTTGGAATAGTAGTAGTCTTGAGTTTTCAAACATCAGCTCGCCTACTTTTCTGTAAGCTCTCAAGATGGCAGTTTTGGTTTGAAAATGCAAGAATTTAATCATTATGGGGCGAGGTTGGTCCAAGTTCTGACTAGGTCTATCCGGCCCTACCCTGTGCCCTCTCCACCCCTCCAGCAAGGTCTTTGATAGATATGTTCAGTAGTGAAGGTAAAGTGTTTTCTATAAAATGAATCAACTCCTGTTGTTTAACGGATTCTGGGAGACCAAGGAGACGCATATTATTGCGCCTCGATCTATTTTCTAGATTGTCTATTTTCATCTGGAGAGATATGTTTTGTTTCTCTAAGTGTGTTATTCTACTCGATGTATTGATGTTAGAGTCTTCCAGGTCTGATATTCTACCCTCTGCCTCTCCCAACCTGGTTGAAAACTGTTTGACCTCCCCCGCCAGGGTGTCTACACCCCTTTGTAAGTTGTCAATTTTAGGAATGAAAAGCAGGGTGATTTGTTTAACAATAGGATGGGTTTCCACCTGTTCCCCCTCTATTGGGGTTTCAGAACTGTGACCCTGAGTGGGTAGGTCACTAGCAGCTCTATGGCGGCGGTCATTGGCTTTACTACGACTCGCCATTGGGGTGTTAGTTAAAAATGTATCCATATACCTAGGGACCTGTATGGGAAGATGTGAGGTATTGAAAAGCAGGTGCTACGTTGTTATAACAGAGTGAAATGTCAAATACCACTCACAAAAACACCCACAAAAACACCAAGATATGGTAAGGCAATTATAGTACAGAGAACATCAATCATCAGTAAGCAAAATAGTGCAACAGAGTAAACATTGTCAAAACCTGTCGGCAATGGGGGCATGGAATTCCTACACTCCCACCCCAGTCTGAAGCCTCCTTGCAGGAAGATAGAATCCCAGAATGAGCTAGGGACCACACTGCTTCATAGGGAAAAGGAAAGGATTGGTTAGAGGCAAAAATTGACAGCAATTATACACCAAGCAGTACAGAGCAGCTTTACATAATATGGTAGCAGAAAAAGTTGGACACTGTAGTTCTAGGAGAGTGTCCCTGGGTATCAAGGTGCACAGATATGATGTGGCTCAGCTTCACTCTCCAGGGGTCTTGGGAAGCAAAGTGACCGTTTCTTTTTCCCTGCAATATGGACGAACTCTGGAGGGAGTTAATTTTTGCTGTGCATGCCTGTTTCACCAGGACCTGTTGCAAAATATCCTGTTAAGGTCTGGTGTAGGGCCAGCAGGGGTGTCCAATAAAGTTTTATCCCACAAAAGGCCAAGCAAATACCGGAGTGGTCACCTCCGTGGGCAACTAAGAGAAACCCAGTCCAAATGTTCACAGGGGGGTGTAATGGTATCAAGCAGGCCCAAGCTAGTGTCTTTGATATGCACTGTGAATTCAACTAGTAGCGGTGACCAGTTATATATATGGGCAGAGGAGGATCACATGGGGGTACAAGTGTAATGTTCTTACCCTATACAGCGACAATGTCCTGTGAACGTGGGGTGTCTCCCCGGTATGCCCACGAGTTTCAGCGCCAATTGGAGGGAGTCCCCAACAGATTTCTCCGATGTCCAAGGGCCCTCCTAGGCGAGCGGGCCGGCTCACTGACCTTTCGAGCGTTCACTGACAGGCCGCGGCAAGGACCATGTGGCTATAGGCCCCGCAGACCAAGAGCATGGGTCCGAAGTCTGGGGTATCCGGTGTCGGGGGTTAAAGTGACCTGTCCCTGCGATGTTCAGCCTCACCGTCCACTCCTCGCTGTTCCGACTCTGGAGGATGGTGAGCCACGTGGGCCCAAGATGGCGTCAGCCGAGTCTGTGGCGCAGATCCCCACGGCAGCTCTATATACCCAGAAAATCGTCAAGAGCAAGAGGCGGAGGCCGGGCTGACCTCCGCGAGCGTATTCGTGAGTAGCCGTCCGATGAAAGAATCTCCTTGTTAGGCTGGGGGTCTTCGGTGGGGGAGCCGGGTTCACTCCTATGAAAAAGTGCTGAAAGGAGTCGCCTTCAAGCAACTCCTCCGCTCCGGGCAGCGAGACCTGCCAAGGATTTTTTCGTGGGGCTTCAGGGAGGCAGCTGGGTAGATGGAGGGCAAAGTTAGTCGCCAGTGAGCTATAAAAAGCAGATTATTGGGCAAGTAAAAGCAGGTTGATGCGGAGCTCTGCTGCTCTGCTGCCTATCCCCCACATATCTGCTTTTTAAATAAAGATAGCAAGAGAACGAAGACAATTTGATAATTGGAGTAAATTAGAAAGTTTCTTAAAATTGCATGCTCTATCTGAATCATGAAAGAAAAAAAATTGGGTTTAGTGTCCCCTTAACAATGATGTGCAACCTTCAGTCTACTCATCCTTATTTTGTCTTTTGCAGAGTCACCTGAGTATGCATTCTGGAGGCACCTACCTTCCTGTTCCTTCTCTCCCACCCCGTCCTCCTCACCCTGCCCCTACACTCCACACTGCACCACCTCCTCATGGGGCTCCTCCTCCTTCTTCAGGACAAAACCCTTTGGGGATCCCAGTGCAAGCGAGCAGCAGCAGCTGTAGTACAGTAGTGCAGGTTTACAGCTCACCCATCAGTATGCCAGGGAGCCTGGGCATGGAAATCCACGGGCTGGGTGTCACTCCTTATACGCAAGTTGAGGTAAATACAATTAAGTGAAAATTAAGTATTGAGAGTAACACATTGTAAGTGTTAGGGTCCTCCCAATCTGATTTTTTAATTAGTATCATGATACTTCTAAGGCAAATAAAACACTAATATGTCTAAAAAGGGCATTGGAGCAGAATCCAGCCTCCCACTCCAGTAAGAGAAATAGAATTATTAAATACAAAATTAGCAGATCTAGGCAAGTATCCCTACTTGCTTACCCCCAGAAGTACTCTGTATAAATTGTTACCAACGCACAAGGAAACTCTGGGTAAGATATGCAAATTAGATATTCAATATTTTAAATTTTTTACCTCCAAGTACTGTTTTACACACAGCAATCTCCTTTATGGGGTAAGATGCAGCAAGAGAAACCACTTCTGGACAGCTGTTTTTAGTTTTTGACTATTATCAGCAGAAGGTAGGTTTATTTAACTTGCTGCTTGGTGAAGCTTCTTTCCAGAGAAATATATATATATATATATATATATTGTTTTATCAAGAAGTCACACTTTAAAGTAAATGTAAAATGTCATTTCAAGGACCAATCAAACTGTGGAACTCTTTATCTGAAGAGGACTATAGTAACTGCCAAAACAGCTGAGTAGATGACTTTAAATGGGTTCCTCAAATGTATTTTTGATCAAACAAAATCCAATGTTATGATTGGTTCTGTTACATGGGTTCACTCTTAAACTTATTACTGTCAGTTTACATAGTTTTTTTTATTCTAAAAACATGGATGAAACAGGAACTGTGAACTCAATGCACTTTTTTCTACTTTGAGCCTCGTCTTCTATGTTACTCTGTAGTTTCATACACTCATTTCTAAGTACAGCATATGACCTCTCTTTATAATATTAATACATGACTGGAAAAAGAATATAATAAGACTGTTTAACCATTCTATTAATGTTTTGTGTATGTAGAAGTAATTCATTCCTAATGACCTTTTATGTGATGGACTGCACCAGCCATTTTGTTTTACTTTCATAAAATTTTACTCATCTGTACTTGTGTTTTAATAGCTAGTTTGTTTACAAAATGCAGTATTTTCCGTGTTCTGTTTTTATAAAGGCCAAATTCTTCCAGCACCTGAGCTCCACGTAGGTCTGCCAGCTCCAAGAGTAAAGCAACCCCAAGAGTAATCGCAAACAAAAGAAGCAGCACCACCAGTATCTTAGAATGGATTTATTCAGCTAAACAGCTTAAACAGCCAGATCAAAAAATACAAAGTTTCGGATCTAGTCCTTAATCATGTAAGAATATACCTGAGATCCTCATGCCTTAAAAACCTCCAAACCACACCCCCTACCCACCTGACCTACCTATAGTCCTAACACAATTATATATGCAATTACATATATTGGATTCACTAAACAAAATATTGAATTATTGCAACACAGAATGTCCATTAGGCTAAAAGGGGGCAAGACATTTCTCATATTACAAAATACAGATCATCTTTATAAATATATATATTACAAATATAAGTACACACATCACAGACATAGTGAAAGATCAAACTCTCTATTCATTCCCTTGGGTTACATAGTCCCACGTTTACTAACCCAAAATGTCTACCTAACTTTCAGAATTTTAGATCTATCGCCAACATGTTCTAAAATTTGAAACCTTGGCTCAGGTTGTGACCAGTAGATAAAAAATGATTGGCAACAGGTGCATCTGTTTTCTTGGTCCTGATATTACTCTTATGTTGATTTATGTGCTCGCGGACAGTGCGGGTGGTCTCCCCCACATACCCAAGCCCACATGGGCACTTAATATAATAGACTGCAAAATCAGTATTGCAGGTAAAATGGCCTCTAATCTCATATTTCTTTCCTGTACTCGAGTGACAAAAAGAAGGCCCTTTAATAATGCTATTGCAATTAGAGCAGCTAAGACAGGGAAAGCTGACAAAATTATTTTTACCAATATAACTTTGTATCTTTTTCTTAGAAGGACCAATATCTGCACGCACCAGCTCATCCCTGAGGTTCCTACCCCTCCTATAGGCCGACATTGGAAAATTCCTAAATTCCTTAACATCAGGATTACATGTCTGCAATATATGCCAATCTTTGTAAATAATATTGCAGATTTTGTTACTTAATTGGGAATATTGGCTGACAAACGCCAGCCTATCTGTTTTTTTTTCTTTGTATTACCCCCAATATCTTTCTGTTCAAGTAGGGATTGCCTAGGAGTTCCTAGAACATTATCAATTTCTTTTTGAATTAATTCAGATGGATAACCCCCTATCCTTAAAGCGATCACCCATCTCCATAAGCCTCTGTTTAACTCGACCAGTTTCAGATACAATACGCCTAACTCACAAGATTTGGCTCCTAGGGAGAGATCTAATTAAGCAGGGGGGGGGGGGGTAGGCACTTGAATAGTGTAGAAGAGTGTTACAGTCTGTATCCTTCTAATGTAGATCAACTACAAGACCATGAGTATTCTTTAGTACCCTAGTATCCAAAAAAAAACACACTCTCCTCGCTATATGCCAATTTAAACCTGATGTGACGAGTTGCAGAGTTCAAATCACTCACACATTTCTCCAGGGTTCCAAAATCTAATCTATATATCGCTACCAGGTGGCGCCATACAGCAAAAATAATGGATGGTTATAGACAAAATATTCTTCATAAACATTCATAGAGATGTTGGCATATGTTGGGGCGACATTGGAACCCATGGCCGTACCCTGGAGTTGTAGGTAGTAATGATCCTCAAACAGGAAATAATTACATCTAAGGAAAATATCCAACAACTGTAAAATAAACTCCTTCTGTACACGAGTGTATCTATCGTCCTTACTCATTATCTTTCCCACAGCCCCAATGCCAGTCTCATGAGTAATGAAGGTATGCAATGACGTCACACCCAGGATAAAAAGAATGCTCTTAGTATTCTCCAAAGGCAAGCCCTGCAGTTTACTTAAGAAGTCACCAGTATCTTTAATGTATAAATTTGAATTCACAAATGGTCGTAATACCCTATCCAGGTAAACTGATACTTTAGACAGTATGGAACCCATACCTTCCACAATAGGGCGTCCAGGAGGGGCCTCAATATTTTTGTGGACCTTAGGGAGGGTATAGAGGACAGGTGTAATGTCCTCAGAATCCAATATGAAGCATGCTGTAACACTATTAATCACATCATTTTTCAGCAGCTGCCTGTACACAGCTCCCAATTTCTCCTTTAATTTTGAAGATGGGGTTATAAGGCAATTTCATATATACCTCCTCATCAGATAATTTGAGTATACATTTCTTGTACAGGAATACCTTTATTTTTAATCCCTCTATGGCCATAAAAATTAGCACTGTCACAAAGACCCATTACATTTTTTTTTGTCTTTGTGACCATGCTAATTTTCAGGGCTATAGAGGGGTTAAGAGTAAAGGTCTTTCTGTACAAGAGAAAGCTGCCCTCTTAAATTTAAAGAATAATAAACAGCTGATAATTAAAGTGTCCGATACTTTACATTACACCTGTCCTCTATACCCTCCCTAAGGTCCACAAAAATATTGAGGCGCCTCCTGGCCACCCTATTGTGGCAGGTATGGGTTTTATACTGTCTAAAGTATCAGTTTACCTGGATAGGGTATTAAGACCATTTGTGAATTCAAATTCATACATTAAAGATACTGGTGACTTTTTAATTAAACTGCAGGGCTTGCCTTTGGAGAATACTAAGGGCAATTTTTTTAGCCTGGATGTGACGTCATTGTATGCCTCCATTACTCATGATGCTGGCATTGGGGCTGTGGGAAAGATAATGAATGAGGACGATAGATACACTCCTGTACAGAAGGAGTTTATTTTACAGTTGTTGGATATTGTCCTTAGATGTAATTATTTGCTGTTTGAGTATCATTACTACCTACAGCTCCAGGGTACGGCCATGGGTTCCAATGTCGCCCCTACATGCGCCAACATCTATATGAATGTTTATGAAGAATATTTTGTCTATAACCATCCATTATTTTTGTTGTATGGCGCCACCTGGTGGCGATATATAGATGATGTTTTTGGCGTGTGGCTGGGCGACATTGGAACCCTGGAGAAATTTGTGAGTGATTTGAAATGTGCAACTTGTCACATCAGGTTTAAATTGGTATATAGCGAGGAGAGCGTGTTCTTTTTGGATACCAGGGCATTAAAGGGTACTCATGGTCTTGTAAGAAGGATACAGACTGTAACACTCTTCTACACTATTCTAGTGCCCACCCTCTACCTTTATTAGATCTCTCCCTATAAGCCAACTCTTGCGAGTTAGGCGTATTGTATCTGAAACTGGTCGAGTGAAACAGAGGCTTATGGAGATGGGTGATTGTTTTAAGGATAGGGGTTATCCATCTGAATTAATTAAAAAAGAAATTGATAATGTTCTAGGAACTCCTAGGCAATCCCTACTTGAACAGAAAGATATTGGGGTTAATACAAAGAAAGAAACAGATAGGCTGGTGTTTGTCAGCCAATATTCCCAATTAAGTAGCAAAATCTGCAATATTATTTACAAACATTGGCATATTGTCAGGGCTTTTTCCCTGTTTTGCCATTTTACTCACCTCTCTTGCTGACTCTGGTGCATACTGTGTAATGCTGCTCATTTCCTGCACTTCCTTTTATGGTCAGACTGGTGTACATCATCCGTGTGAAACAGGATGCAGTCTCAGAATTGTGATGTCATCACTTATTTAAATGGCCTCTGTTCAGTATGCTTTGCCCTTGCGTTGTCTCAGACCTGTTTGTGAGAACTCCTGTGTATTACCGGCTGTCTGACGTCCCTCCTGGTTCCTGATCCCTGACTTGTTCCTGAGTCTGTTATTCTCCTTGTTCCTGATTCTGTTATTCTCCTTGTTCCTGATTCTGGCTCGTCTCACTACTCGCTTTGGCTCCTGACTCGGCTCGTCTGACTACCTGCTCTGGTTTTGATTCCTGGCTTGTTATTTGACTTATGGACTTTTTATTATTTTTTGCTATCAATAAAGGTGTGATTATTTTTGCACTTCTCGTCTCAGTTTGATTCCTGGCATCCTGACATTACGCAAGGGCCATGAATCCTGATGGTGCTAATAATCCACCTTTATCTGCCATATTTTCCAGGATGGATGAACAGGATCAACGCTTGGATCAATTTGCACTAGCCTTGCAAACCCTGCTGACTCGCACTGCACATTTGGACCAAAGTGTCCCTCAAGTTATGGTTGCTCCTGTTTCCGCTGCTGCACCTAGTTCTACTAGGAGCATGTCCGGTTCTGCACCTCTACCTCAGCGATATGGAGGAGATCCTTATCAGTGCAGAAGGTTTTTGAACCAGGTGGGCATTTACTTTGAGATGTTACCTCAGGCGTTTCCCTCTGACAGAGCTAAGGTGGGATTTCTCATCTCGTTACTCTCTGACACAGCTCTTGCCTGGGCTAATCCCTTGTGGGAGACTAATAAACCTGTGATTTCAAATTACCCTGAATTTGTGGCCTCCTTTCAAAGGGTATTTGATGTTCCCGCTCGCTCCTCCTCTACTGCTAAACGACTTGTGTCCATTCAGCAAGGTACAAGATCTGTTGCTCAGTATGCCATTGAGTTCCGTACGCTTGTCGCAGAGGTAGGTTGGAACAATGAAGCCCTTGTTGCCGCCTTCTTTCATGGGCTCTCTGATGCAATTAAAGACAAAGTTGCTGCCAGAGATTTACCAGAGGATCTCGAGGCATTGGTGTCTTTTTTTTTTTTTTTTTTTTTAAAGAGGCCCTCTTTCAAGGAGCGCTTGCGGAAGCCTCCTTTTCCGTTGTCTCCTATATGTTCGTTCCCACCCATGCCTCCCTCTCCTCCCATGCCTCCTGGTCCCGAGTCACCAGGTACTGCTGAGCCGATGCAGTTGGGATTCACGCGTCTCTCCGCGGCGGAGAGGGCCTTTAGGAGGAGGGAGGGGCTCTGCCTCTATTGTGGGTTACAGGGCCACCTTTTGAAGTCTTGTCCTACACGGCCGGGAAACGCTCACACCTAAGGTCCTGTCGGGGGCAGACCTTGGGTGGTTTATCCTCGTCCCCGGGACCGCTACAGGAGAAACCTTTGGTCACGATTGTCCTTTCCTGGGTGGACTCCTCCATAGTCACCCAGGCTCTTGTTGACTCCGGTGCTGCGGGCTATTTCATTGACAGTGCTTTTTTATCAAAGCACTCCATTCCTGTTTTGCCTCGGTTCGTTCCGCTTGCTATTGAGGCCATTGATGGCAGGCCCCTTCAGCCCGCACTCGTACTCACGAAACTGCTCCGTTATCCATGGCTTTTGGGGCTCTCCATTTTGAAACCCTCCAGTTCCAGGTGATAAACTCTCCGCATTTTCCGGTTGTTCTGGGTTATCCCTGGCTCCAAAAACACAATCCCATTCTCGACTGGCGCAGGTCCGAAATTTTGTCGTGGTCTCCGCAATGTATTTCCACTTGTCTTCGGAAACCAGTTAAAGTCTTGTGCACTTCTTCGGTAACTCAATTGCCAGAGGAGTACCGAGAGTTCCTAGACATTTTTGACACGGTGCGTGCCGGTACGTTGTCTCCTCACCGGTCTTACGATTGTGCCATAGACCTGCAACCTGGAGCCATTCCTCCTCAGGGCCGGGTTTACCCTCTGTCTGTTGCGGAGAATTGTGCTATGGAGGGGTATGTTGCCGATGCTTTGTCGGGGGGATCATCCACAAATCCTGCTCTCCTGCAGGGGCTGGCTTCTTGTTTGTGAAGAAAAAGGGTGGCGAGTTAAGACCATGCATCGATTATAGGGGTCTTAATCGTCTTACCATTTAGAATGCTTACTCTATCCCGCTCATTACAGAACTCTTTGACCCCCTCAGGGGAGCTACGGTCTTTACTAAACTTGATTTGAGAGGAGCGTACAATCTTGTTAGGATCAAGGAGGGCCACGAATGGAAAACAGCATTTAACACCAGGAGCGAGCATTATGAGTATCTTGTAATGCCCTTTGGCCTATGTAATGCTCCTGCTGTTTTCCAGGAATATATTAATGATGTCCTACGAGATATGTTGCAACAGTGTGTTGTGGTGTACATAGACGACATCCTCATACACTCACCCACACTTGAGGCTCATCGTTCTGATGTTACACGGGTTCTTCAGAGACTACGTGAGAACAGCCTGTTTTGTGAACATGGGAAATGTGAGTTCCATCAGACTCAAGTAACCTTCCTAGGTTATGTTATCTCCGTTGCAGGGTTCTCCATGGATCCTGACAAGTTATCTGCAGTTCTGCAGTGGCCTCGCCCAGTTGGTCTTCGGTCTATTCAAATTTTTTGGGGTTCGCCAATTACTATAGAAAGTTTATTAAAAACTTTTCTTCCTTGGTCAAACCTATCACAGACATGACCCGTAAAGAGCATGATCCACTCCATTGGTCACCTACTGCCATTAAGGCCTTTGATAGTCTTAAGACTGCCTTTGCTGCCGCTCCAGTTCTGGCTCATCCTAACCCTGTCCTGCCTTTTGGTTCTTGAGATCGATGCGTCTGAGACTGGAGTAGGTGCCCTCTTGTCTCAACATCCTATGCCTGACGGTTCCTTGCATCCGTGTGGTTTCTTCTCTAAGAAATTGTCTCCAGCGGAGTGCAATTATGAAATTGGCGACAGGGAATTACTGGCCATAATTTTGGCACTCAATGAATGAAGGCATCTTCTCGAGGGTACTAGCGTGCCAGTGCTCATTCTTACTGACCACAAGAATTTAACTTATCTATCTGAAGCAAAACGTTTGTCGCCCCGTCAGGCCAGATTGGCATTATTTTTGTCTCGGTTTAATTATGTGGTCTCCTACCTGCCTGGTAGTAAGAATGTTAGGGCTGATGCCCTCTCTCAACAATTTTCGCCTCTGTCCAAGGAGGAGTCTGTACCTACTCCAGTTATACCTCCTGACCATATTTTGGCTACCATATGTACTAATTTGACTTCTCCCTTGGGGGAGGAGATCCTGGCTGCACAAACCAATGCACCTCCTGAGAAACCTAGTGGTAAGTGTTTTGTTCCTGAGAATCTTCAAACTAAACTTTTGCACACTTACCACTATACTAAAGCCGCAGGTCACCCAGGCAAGAACCACATGATTTGGTCTGTCACTCAACAATTCTGATGGCCAGGTCTTCGTTCTGATGTTGCTGCGTATGTTGCCTCCTGCTCACTTTGTGCACAGAATAAGACTCCTCGACGTCTTCCTGTGGGTTTTCTTCAACCTATTGCTAATGGTGAGCGTCCTTGGACACATCTTTCCATGGACTTCATTGTCGAGCTCCCTGTTTCCAATGGCAATACTGTTATCCTTATGGTGGTTGACCGTTTTTCTGAAATGTCACATTGCATTCCCTTGAAGTTGCCTACCGCTCAGGAGCTTGCTTCAATTTTTGCCCGGGAAGTCTTCCGTTTACATGGGTTACCCAAGGAGATAGTGTCGGACCGGGGTAGCCAGTTTGTCTCCAGATTTTGGCGTTCCTTTTGTGCTCAAATGGGGATCCAGCTTTCCTTCTCCTCGGCATATCACCCTCAATCCAATGGGGCTGCGGAACGATCTAATCAAGCTCTGGAACAGTTCCTCCGTTGCTATGTCTCAGATCACCACAATAATTGGTCTGAACTGTTACCTTGGGCAGAGTTTGCTTGTAATAGTACTATTAATGCTTCCTCCAAGTTATCCCCGTTCATGGCGAATTATGGGTTTCAACCATCCTTGTTGCCCGATTCATTCATGTCTCAGGGTATTCCGGCTTTGGAGGAGCATCTCCGGCAACTCCGTTCCACGTGGGTGCAGATTCAGGATTGCCTTCATCGTTCTATGCAGCGCCAAAAGTTCCAGGCTGATCGTAGGCATCTGCCCGCGCCTTCCTACCAGGTTGGTTAGAGAGTTTGGCTGTCCTCCCGCAACTTGAACCTTTGTGTGCCTTCCAATAAACTGGATCCCTGTTATGTTGGTCCTTTTCAAATACTCCAACGGGTCAATCCTGTGGCCTATGCTCTTGACCTTCCTCCTGCAATGCGCATCTCCAATGTTTTTCATGTCTCCCTCTTGAAACCATTGGTTTATAATCGGTTTACCACTGTATTGCCTCGTCCCCGTCCTATCTTTGTTGACAACCATGAGGAGTATGAGCTCAGCGGCATTATTGACTCTCGTATGTCCAGGGGCTGCGTACAGTATTTGGTTCACTGGAGGGGCTACGGTCCGGAGGAGCGTTCATGGGTTCCCTCCTCTGATGTTCATGCTCCCGCCCTCCTCCGTGCCTTCCATGCCTGTTTCCCCAATAATCTTTTTGTCCTCCCGCGGGGAGGGGTCGTTGAGGGGAGGTTACTGTTTGACGTCCTGGTTCCTGATCCCTGGCTTGTTCCTGACTCTGTTGTTTTCCTTGTTCCTGATTCTGGCTCGTCTAACTACTTGCTTTGGCTCCTGACTCGGCTCGTCTGACTATTCACTTTGGCTCCTGACTTGGCTCGTCTGACTACCAGCTCTGGTTTGATTCCTGACTTGTTATTTGACTTATGGACTTTTTATTATTTTTTGCTATTAATAAAGGTGTGATTATTTTTGCACTTCTCGTCTCAGTCTGATTCCTGGCATCCTGACACATACATTGCAGACATGTAATCCTGATGTTAAGGAATTTAGGAATTTTCCAATGCCGGCCTATAGGAGGGGTAGGAACCTCAGGGATGAGCTGGTGCATGCAGATATTGGTCCTTCTAACAAAAGTTACAAAGCTATATTGGTAAAAAATAATTTTGTCAGCTTTCCCTGTCTTAGCTGCTCTAATTGCAATAACATTATTAAAGGGCCTTCTTTTTGTCACTCGAGTACAGGAAAGAAATATGAGATTAGAGGCCATTTTACCTGCAATACTGATTTTGCAGTCTATTATATTAAGTGCCCATGTGGGCTTGGGTATGTGGGGGAGACCACCCTCACTGTCCGCGAGCGCATAAATCAACATAAGAGTAACATCAGGACCAAGAAAACAAATTCACCTGTTGCCAATCATTTTTTATCTGCTGGTCACAACCTGAGCCAACTCAGGTTTCAAATTTTAGAACATGTTAAAATTCCTAGGAGGGGTGGCGATAGATCTAAAATTCTGAAAGTTAGGTAGACATTTTGGATTAGTAAGCTTGGGACTATGTACCCAAAGGGAATGCATAGAGAGTTTGGTCTTTCACTATGTCTGTGATGTGTGTACTTATATTTGTAATATATATTATGATGATGATCTTATATTTGTAATATATATTATGATGATGATCTGTAATTTGTAATATGAGAAATGTCTTGCCCCCCTTTTAGCCTAATGGACATTCTGTGTTGCTGTAATTCAATATTTTGTTTAGTGAATCCAATATATGTAATTGCACCTTGTGTTAAGACTATAGGTAGGTCAGGTGGATAGGGGGTGTGGTTTGGAGGTTTTTAAGGCGTGAGGATCTCAGGTATATTCTTACATGATTAAGGACTAGATCTGAAATGTTGTATTTTTTGGTCTGGCTGTTCAAGCTGTTTAGCTGAATAAATCCGTTCTAAGATACTGGTGGTGCTGCTTCTTTTGTTTGCTGTTTTTATAAACGGAGAAACATTCTATTGTTCATGTAAAAGAGATGAAATTAAATCTGTTTAAATATATATTTTCATAAATTAAAGTCAGATTAAAGCTAGTTAAATTGATATTGAAATTAACAGTAAAGGCAAGTTTCTTTTGTTCTTGTAGTAACAGTAGAAAGCTTGGAATTGAATTCGCAAGTGAAATCAAAAGAAGTGAAGTTATGAATATTACAGGAACACAAATCGAAGAGCTAGGTAGTTTGTAAAACATCTTGGAGCATAGGTGTGTTTGGTCACGTTCTAGTTCTTGTTTGTTATCTTCTTCTTTTATTCCTCATAGAAATTGTACATTCGTAAACATTGTCATGCATTCTGCTATATAGCAGCTTTGGGGCTGGAAATCAGAAAGAAATGTATCATTAGGATCTTCAAACAGACATTATTATGAAACATAGTAAGCTCTATCAGTAAAAAAACTTTTACTTTTAGTGTCTCTATAAAGTTATAAATGTACATATTTCTTTGTATCTTATGACTGTAGCAGGAGCCTAGTTTTGTCTCATCCTAGGGTAGAAGTTACACCTCTTAAGTTGATTTTCATTGATATTAGATGAGGAGTGTAGGTTTTGATACACTATACTGATCTAGTATTGTAAGTTTCATATATATGTTTCTCTTGTTAAGTGTATCCAGTCCACGGATCATCCATTACTTGTGGGATATTCTCCTTCCCAACAGTTGCAAGAGGATCACCCACAGCAGAGCTGCTATATAGCTCCTCCCCTCACTGCCATACCCAGTCATTCTCTTGCAACTCTCAACAAAGATGGACGTAGTAAGAGGAAAGTGGTGTATTATAGTTAGTTTTTTAACTTCAATCAAAAGTTTGTTATTTTTAAATGGTACTGGAGTGTACTGTTTCATCTCAGGCAGCATTAGAAGAATAATCTGCCTGTGATTTCTATGATCTTAGCAGAAGTAACTAAGATCCACTGCCGTTCTCACATATTCTGAGGAGTGAGGTAACTTCAGAGGGGGAATGGCGTGCAGGTTTTCCTGCAATAAGGTATGTGTAGTTAATATATTTCTAGGGATGGAATTTGCTAGAAAAATGCTGCTGATACCGGATTAATGTAAGTTAAGCCTTAAATGCAGTGATAGCGACTGGTATCAGGCTTATTAACAGAGATACATACTCTTATAAACTTGTAATATAAAACGTTTGCTGGCATGTTAATCGTTTTTATATATGTTTGGTGACAAAACTTATTGGGGCCTAGTTTTTTTCCACATGGCTGGCTTGATTTTTGCCTAGAAACAGTTTTCTGAAGCTTTCCACTGTTGCAATATGAGTGGGAGGGGCCTTTTTTAGTGCTTTTCTGTGCAGATAAAAATACTGACAGAGACATTCAGCTTCCCTCTGCATGATACAGGACATCTCTGAAGGGCTCAAAAGGCTTCAAAGTCGTTTTTGAGGAGGGTAACAATCACAGTAGACTGTGGCAGTTGTTGTGACTGTGTTTAAAAAACGTTTTTGTCATTTATTATTCTGTTTTTGTTATTAAGGGGTTAATCATCCATTTGCAAGTGGGTGCAATGCTCTGCTGACTTGTTACATACACTGTAAAAAAATTTGTTAGTGTAACTGCCTTTTTTCACTGTTATTTCAAATTTTGTCAAAATTTGTTTCTCTTAAAGGCACAGTAACTTTTTTTATATTGCTTGTTAACTTGCTTTAAAGTGTTTTCCAAGCTTGTTAGTCTCATTGCTAGTCTGTACAAACATGTCTGAAACAGAGGATACTTGTTCATTATGTTTAAAAGCCATGGTGGAGCCCCATAGGAGAATGTGTACTAAATGTATTGATTTCACCTTAAACAGTAAAGATCAGTCTTTATCTATAAAAGAATTGTCACCAGAGGGGTCTGTCGAGGGGGAAGTTATGCCGACTAACTCTCCCCATGTGTCGGACCCTTCGCCTCCCGCTCAAGGGACGCACGCTAATATGGCGCCAATTACATCAGGGACGCCCATAGCGATTACTTTGCAGGACATGGCTGCAATCATTAATAATACCCTGTCAGAGGTATTATCCAGATTGCCTGAATTGAGAGGCAAGCACGATAGCTCTGGGGTTAGACGAGATACAGAGCGCGTAGATGCTGTAAGAGCCATGTCTGATACTGCGTCACAATATGCAGAACCTGAGGACGGAGAGCTTCAGTCTGTGGGTGACGTCTCTGAATCGGGGAGACCTGATTCAGAGATTTCTAATTTTAAATTTAAGCTTGAGAACCTCTGTGTATTGCTTGGGCAGGTATTAACTGCTCTGAATGACTGTGACACAATTGCAGTGCCAGAGAAATTGTGTAGGCTGGATAAATACTATGCAGTGCCGGTGAGTACTGATGTTTTTCCAATACCTAAAAGGCTTACAGAAATTATTAGTAAGGAGTGGGATAGGCCCGGTGTGCCCTTTTCCCCACCTCCTCTATTTAGAAAAATGTTTCCAATAGATGCCACTACAGGGGACTTATGGCAGACTGTCCCTAAGGTGGAGGGAGCAGTTTCTACTTTAGCAAAGCGTACCACTATCCCGGTTGAGGACAGTTGTGCTTTTTCAGATCCAATGGATAAAAAATTAGAGGGTTACCTTAAGAAAATGTTTATTCAATAAGGTTTTATTTTACAGCCCCTTGCATGCATTGCGCCTGTCACTGCTGCGGCCGCATTCTGGTTTGAGGCCCTGGAAGAGGCCATCCATACAGCTCCATTGACTGAAATTGTTGACAAGCTTAGAACTCTTAAGCTAGCTAACTCATTTGTTTCTGATGCCATTGTTCATTTGACTAAACTAACGGCTAAGAATTCCGGATTCGCCATCCAGGCGCGTAGGGCGCTGTGGCTCAAATCCTGGTCAGCTGATGTGACTTCAAAGTCTAAATTACTCAGTATTCCTTTCAAGGGGCAGACCTTATTCGGGCCTGGTTTGAAAGAAATTATTGCTGACATTACTGGAGGTAAGGGTCATACCCTTCCTCAGGACAGGGCCAAATCAAAGGCCAAACAGTCTAATTTTCGTGCCTTTCGAAATTTCAAGGCAGGTGCAGCATCAACTTCCTCTGCTTCAAAACAAGAGGGAACTTTTGCTCAATCCAAGCAGGCCAGGAAACCTAACCAGTCCTGGAACAAGGGCAAGCAGGCCAGAAAGCCTGCTGCTGCCTCTAAGACAGCATGAAGGAGCGGCCCCCTATCCGACAATGGATCTAGTAGGGGGCAGACTCTCTTCGCCCAGGCAAGAGATGTTCAGGATCCCTGGGCGTTGGAGATCATATCTCAGGGATATCTTCTGGACTTCAAAGCTTCTCCTCCACAAGGGAGATTTCACCTTTCAAGATTATCTGCAAACCAGATAAAGGAAGAGGCATTCCTAAGCTGCGTACAAGATCTCCTTGTAATGGGAGTGATCCATCCAGTTCTGCGGACGGAACAAGGACAGGGGTTTTAGTCAAATCTGTTTGTGGTTCCCAAAAAAGAGGGAACCTTCAGACCAATTTTGGATTTAAAGATCCTAAACAAATTCCTCAGAGTTCCGTCATTCAAGATGGAAACTATTCGAACCATTTTACCCATGATCCAAGAGGGTCAGTGCATGACCACAGTAGACTTAAAGGATGCCTACCTTCACATTCCGATTCACAAGAATCATCATCAGTTCCTGAGGTTTGCCTTTCTAGACAGGCATTACCAATTTGTAGCTCTTCCATTCGGGTTGGCTACAGCCCCAATAATTTTTACAAAGGTTCTGGGCTCACTCAAGTTTTCAAATTGCCAAATCTCATACAGAGATAGTTCTGGCATTCCTGAGGTCGCATGGGTGGAAAGTGAACGAATAAAAGAGTTCTCTATCTCCTCTCACGAAGGTTTCCTTCCTAGGGACGCTAATAGATTCTGTAGAAATGAAAATTTACCTGACGGAGTCCAGGTTATCAAAACTTCTAAATGCTTGCCGTGTTCTTCACTCCATTTCACGCCCCACGGTGGCTCAGTGCATGGAAGTAATCGGCTTAATGGTACATAGTGCCATTCGCGCGCCTGCATCTCAGACCGCTGCAATTATGCATGCTCAGTCAGTGGAATGGGGATTACACAGATTTGTCCCCTCTACTAAATCTGGATCAGGAAACCAGAGATTCTCTTCTCTGGTGGTTATCTCGGGCCCATCTGTCCAAGGGTATGACCTTTCGCAGACCAGATTGGACAATTTTAAAAACAGATGCCAGCCTTCTAGGTTGGGGTGCAGTCTGGAACTCCCTGAAGGCTCAGGGTTCATGGACTCAGGAGGAGAAACTCCTCCCAATACATATTCTGGAGTTAAGAGCAATATTCAATGCTCTTCTGGCTTGGCCTCAGCTAGCAACCCTGAGGTTCATCAGATTTCAGTCGGACAACATCACGACTGTGGCTTACATCAACCATCAAGGGGGAACCAGGAGTTCCCTAGCGATGTCAGAAGTCTCCAAGATAATTCGCTGGGCAGAGACTCACTCTTGCCACCTGTCAGCGATCCATATCCTAGTTGTAGAGAACTGGGAGGCGGATTTTCTAAGTCATCAGACTTTTCATCCGGGGGAATGGGAACTCCATCCGGAGGTGTTTGCTCAATTGGTTCTCCATTGGGGCAAACCAGAATTGGATCTCATGGCGTCTCGCCAGAACGCCAAGCTTCCTTGTTACGGATCCAGGTCCAGGGACCCAGAAGCGGCACTGATAGATGCTCTAGCAGCGCCTTGGTTCTTCAACCTGGCTTATGTGTTTCCACCGTTTCCTCTGCTCCCTCGTCTGATTGGCAAAATCAAACAGGAAAGAGCATCGGTGATATTGATAGCGCCTGCGTGGCCACGCAGGACCTGGTATGCAGACCTAGTGGACATGTCATCCTTTCCACCATGGACTCTGCCTCTGAGACAAGACCTTCTAATACAAGGTCCTTTCAGTCATCCGAATCTACTTTCTCTGAGACTGACTGCATGGAGATTGAACGCTTGATCCTATCAAAGCGTGGCTTCTCCGAGTCAGTAATTGATACCTTAATACAGGCACGAAAGCCTGTCACCAGGAAAATTTACCACAAGATATGGCGTAAATATCTTCATTGGTGTGAATCCAAGAATTACTCATGGAGTAGGGTTAGGATTCCTAGGATATTGTCCTTCCTCCAAGAGGGTTTGGACAAAGGATTATCAGCTAGTTCTTTAAAGGGACAGATTTCTGCTCTGTCTATTCTTTTACACAAGCGTCTGGCAGAAGTTCCAGACGTTCAGGCATTTTGTCAGGCTTTAGTTAGAATTAAGCCTGTGTTTAAACCTGTTGCTCCTCCATGGAGCTTAAACTTGGTTCTTAAAGTTCTTCAAGGGGTTCCGTTTGAACCCCTTCATTCTATTGATATCAAACTTCTTTCATGGAAAGTTCTTTTTCTGATAGCTATTTCCTCGGCTCGAAGGGTCTCGGAGTTATCTGCCTTACATTGTGATTCTCCTTATCTGATCTTTCATTCAGATAAAGTTGTTCTACGTACAAAACCTGGGTTTTTACCTAAGGTTGTTTCTAACAAGAATATCAATCAAGATATTGTTGTTCCATCATTATGTCCTAATCCTTCTTCAAAGAAGGAACGTCTTTTGTATAATCTAGACGTAGTCCGTGCCTTGAAGTTTTACTTACAGGCTACTAAAGATTTTCGCCAAACATCTAACCTGTTTGTTGTTTACTCTGGACAGAGGAGAGGTCAGAAGGCCTCGGCAACCTCTCTTTCTTTTTGGCTTCGGAGTATAATCCGTTTAGCCTATGAGACTGCTGGACAGCAGCCTCCTGAAAGGATTACAGCTCATTCTACTAGAGCTGTGGGTTCCACCTGGGCCTTTAAAAATGAGGCATCTGTTGAACAGATTTGCAAGGCTGCAACTTGGTCTTCCCTTCATATTTTTTCCAAATTTTACAAATTTGATACTTTTGCTTCTTCGGAGGCTGTTTTTGGGAGAAAGGTTCTACAGGCAGTGGTTCCTTCCGTTTAAGTTCCTGCCTTGTCCCTCCCATCATCCGTGTACTTTAGCTTTGGTATTGGTATCCCACAAGTAATGGATGATCCGTGGACTGGATACACTTAACAAGAGAAAACATAATTTATGCTTACCTGATAAATTTATTTCTCTTGTAGTGTGTCCAGTCCACGGCCCGCCCTGTCCTTTTCAGGCAGGTCTAAATTTTAATTAAACTACAGTCACCACTGCACCCTATGGTTTCTCCTTTCTCGGCTTGTTTCGGTCGAATGACTGGATATGGCAGTGAGGGGAGGAGCTATATAGCAGCTCTGCTGTGGGTGATCCTCTTGCAACTTCCTATTGGGAAGGAGAATATCCCACAAGTAATGGATGATCCGTGGACTGGATACACTACAAGAGAAATAAATTTATCAGGTAAGCATAAATTATGTTTTTTTAAGACCACAGGATTAATTATATATGAGACTATTTGCATCAGTTCTATTTACTGTAGATTGCAGTCCTCTCTGCCAAATGGTCTTGGCTGGGTGAGATCCCCTCTTCTTTCTAATTAACATAGCATTTAAGAGTTCAAAAGAGAACATCTATATCATTACCTAGATCACAGGAACCCCTTGGTTAATGGAGTCAATAGTCAGTGTTTTGGTGGAAAATATGCTCAGGAGCTCTTTGACTTTTCTCAATATACTTTCTGATCTGAGAGAAACATATGCCAACAGACATGATAATTTAACACCACTGCTCACTGAATTTTGTTTGAAGCTTAATTGGGCTCAGGAAAAAACAGTTTCTGTCTGGGGAGATGGCTCATGTCACTTGGGTGTGAATTGTCCCCTGCAGAGTTTCCAATATGCAACCCCAGGCAAATTAGCATTGCAAGTCTCTGTATGACATAAAAAAGAATGAATCTTACAAAAGTAATTGTGTCTAATCTTCATGTAAGTGTAAGATACTCAAATGAATATATATATATATATATATATATATATATATATATATATATATATAAACTTGAGTGTGAGGAGCTCTCTCTGTAGCTCAGTGAGGTAGCTTCACAGGACCGTATGGGGACAGGGGATTTGTCTTACTCTCTGAAAAGTTATATCCACACGCCGGAGAAAGTTTATACAGAGACAGCGAAGTACTCCAAGAGGCTAACCACTAATCTACACAGGAAGCTCAAGGGATAACTTTACCATCAGAAGCACATCCCTACATACTCCAGGAGGCTAACGAAACTGGAATAACCATCTAATTTGCATACAAGGAGGAGATCAAACTATCTACACATACCCCCAGTGCGGCATACTTACCTCATTAGATTGGGGTAATATCTGGTAAGGGTATTAAATACCATCTATTACTTCATATCAACTATATGTTGGAGATCCACCACGGACTAAATACACTTTAAGGACTTATATGAACTGTCTAGTTTACTATTTTTCATCTTTATTATTATACATATCTTAAGTTTTAGTGGATATATAGGCGCTGTTAAATCCTTGTAAACACACACATATATATATATATATATATATATTCAGACAACATATTAGATATGAATATACAAATCTGGGAGATTATCTAGCCTAGAAAGTTGAAAACCTGAAAGTTAAGATTCCAGCATGTCTTAACCTATGTACTTTTGGAAGCATAGAATGTTTTAAGGATTTAAAATGAACATTTTTAACAACATTATTTCTTTCATTTCAGGCACCTAGTAAGTACACATATAATTAGTATTTTAAATAATATCCTATGTGTTTTATACACTCAAGAATAAATATACAGATGTGAAATATTAATCTGTATGGGATAGTTGTCCAATGTAGACATAGTTTTGTGAATATGACCTATATTTGCTGATCTCAAGGTATGTGTGTCATATTGAGATGATGACTAGAAAAAGTAATTAAACCCATGATGAAGATATTATAATCCTTAAATCGTTTCATAGAAAATATGATTTTAAACACATTTTAATATATTATAAGTGGAATATATTCATGTTTGGTCTTAAAATGATCAGAGGAAGTGACACTGTGTGGACCATATATGAAACATATGATTTATTAATACAAGAGATTATAATATGCTGAAAATAATAACAATATAAGGAGATATTTGGAATGTATTAAAAATAAATAAGACTGCATTTACTGTTGTCTGCTGCCCCCTAGGGGATTGGAACTGATATGACAGCCAAATGAATTGTCTATTAAAACAAATGCAAATCCAGATAACAAACCAATGCTCAGCATCCGAAGGGCCAATCCGAAAAGACAAGCATCGTGGGGCGTAACCAAAAAGATTCACCAATGATTAAAGGGACATGAAACCCACATTTTTTCTTTCATGATTTAGAAAGAGAATGCAATTTTAAACATCTTTCTAATTTACTTCTATTTTCTATTTTGTTTTATTCTCTTGATATTCTTTGCTGAAAAGCATATCTAGATATGCTCAGTAGCTGCTGATTGGTTGCTGCACATAGAAGCCTCATGTGATTGGCTCACCCATGTGCATTGCTTTTTCTTCAAATAAGGATATCTAAAAAATGAAGCAAAATAAATAATAGAAGTAAATTGTAATGTTGTTAACATTTGTATGTTCTATCTGAATCATGAAAGAAAGATTTTGGGTTTAGTGGCCATTTAAGATATATAAGCTTAATGCAAGAGGAGAAGAAAAAAGCTGCTGACTTTTGCTGAGCTCTGGTGACTGAAAACTTGTTGCGTTGGGACACAGTCATTTTTAAGCAAATTGGGCTACTTCTTCTTATCCACATTGCAAATACCCTTATTTTCATATGAGGTGAAACAAGAAATATTGGAAGCTGAAATATCAATTTGGTTATTTTTGGTGAAGTATATGCGATTGATTGATAAATATATGTATAATATTTAAATCAAAGGTATTTGGTAATTATAACTAATTATAGTTAGTAATTTTAAAAGGACAGTTTGTATTTTAAACTTGTGTTTCACAGTCTTGTGTAGTCTTAACTATTCACTATTGCTAAATAATTTATTTGCCAAATAAAGATCCTTATTATTGCATATTTCTAAATCAGACCTATTATTGTAAGTAAATATCTCTGGTGTATAATTTATCTTTGCAAACATATATTTATATATTTTAATATGTAATTAGCAAGAGTCCATGAGATAGTGACGTATGGGATATACATTCCTACCAGGAGGGGCAAAGTTTCCCAAACTTCAAAATGCCTATAAATACACCCCTCACCACACCCACAAATCAGTTTTACAAACTTTGCCTCCCATGGAGGTGGTGAAGTAAGTTTGTGCTAGATTCTACGTTGATATGCGCTTCGCAGCAG